>NW_024081734.1:420138-587608 GCF_003009895.1 Hyaena hyaena
GTGAGGTGGTATCTCAGTGTGGTTTTGATTTGTATTTCCCTGATGAGGAGGGATGCTGAGCATCGTTTCATGTGTCTGTTGGCCATCTGGATGTCCTCTTTGGAGAAGTGTCTGTTCATATCTTCTGCCCATTTCTTCACTGGGTTGTTTGTTTTTCGGGTGTGGAGTTTGGTGAGTTCCTTATAGATTCTGGATATTAACATATCAGACAAATATACTTTTAAAGCTTCACAAAATATTAGCCTCTCTCACAATGTCATTAGATTACATAATAATACAAATAGCAAACAGGTAGGGAGTGCCTGTTACATGCCAGGTAAATAAATCCCTATGTTCAAAGTGAAGAACCAAAACTATGTTCAAGGTCATACAACTGGTAGTGCTTGTTAAGTAACTTGACGCCATCTATATCTTTCTTGCTCCACATGCTATCAAGGCTATAATCTGCTGTCTTACTGAATTGATCCAAAAGAAGTAAGAAAAATAAAACCAAATGTAGTTCTTATAAATTATTCACTCTTTCCTACTTGTATGCATTTTTTGGAATGTTGTGTTTACTTAAGAAAACTACATGATAAGATGTATTGAAAGATGGACAGAAGAAGACATTCAACTTAGAAGAACACCTACTGATACAGAACACCACAGTTCTAATTTTATTAACACCCACTTTCATTAAGAGTAATCCTATAAATCAGATAGAAATAATAATCCTTAAAAATCCTATTATAAGACAACTGATTTAACACACTTCCTTCAGATGAAACCTACTCCATATCTGTAATTCAGAGAATAGTGGTTTTCCAGTTGCCCTTACCTAGTATTCACTTCGGCAGGTAATGAAAAATATAGCCCAGTATGAGAATGTTAACCCTTTATCAAATTACCATTTAATGGCTCAGAACATATGGTCAACCAGAAAACTAGACAATAGCTTGCACTATGAATATAATAAAATACTAAAGAATCAATTTTAGAAGAAGTCAGTTTTTCTATAGCTCAGGAACTCAAAACTGAGACATACTTTGCCATTATATAATGTGTTTAAATTACCTGTCTTGACTGCACTTCTCTAGAATGACATATCTAGCACATATATTAAAAACTAATTCATAAATTCATTTTCAAACTTTATAAAACATTCTAGATCATGTGGAAAAATTAATCTGTGGAAACAGCAAAGAAAAATGTGACAGCAGTTTAGAGAACTTACAGTACCAGATATTAAATAAGTCATAATATGTAATACATTCGAGTAATCAAATCACTGGAGTTAGAGGCAGGATAAGCAGATGAATAAAGCAGGACAGACTCTACAGATAAGATCTCAAAGTTAATATAATATAAAATAAAGATGGGATTTATTTCAAATCAATGGGGAGATGTGTTTTATGCAATAAACAATGAAGAAAATGTAATTTGTAGGTTTTGGGGGAGAAATAAGTAAAATTGAATTTATATAAAACCCTTCACACTAAAATAAACTCTATATAGGGCACTTAGTTTTCAGAGAATCCATTAAAAAACTAGAAAATATTTTCAGTAAATACCTACAATGAATTTGAGTGTCAGGAAGATCCTGTTAAGTAAGAATGATTGCAAAGGCACAATCCTATGAAGAAAATGATACATTTAACTCCTCCATCAAAATGCACTGCTTAAATGCTTGTAAAGCACCATAAAAATACTTTCAAATTAATTTACTTATTGTTAAAAATATCTGCAACATATATGACACATGAAGAAATGTTTATAAAGCATGATTATAAGAAAACAGTTGTAAGGATGATCAATAAAAAAAGTAAACATGTGTAAGCTTTCAGGTAATTAGAGAAAGGTGATTTAACGCGAGATATCATGTTTTACCTAAGTAATTGGCAAAGATAAAAAAAGAATGAAGGCATCCATTGGTAAAGAATGTGAAGAAAGTGAGTTCTCATGGCTTTAGGGAGAGTGGAAATTGGTGCAAACTTTCTAAAGAACCTTTGGAAATTAAGCATCATAACACTTTAAATATAAAATAGGTTTGCCGCAGCAACTCTTCTTCTAAAATTAGACTCAAAAACCATGATCACACAGTTTATGGAGATATACATGAAGAAGAACAGGAAAGTGATACTTTTTTAGTGAAACGTACAATAATTTAGATACTTATCAACAGTGGATCACTGAAGCGTAATATAATACTCTCAATCATTAAATTATTATGTAGACCTCTGTCTACTGATACGAGAAATGAGTACAATGTATGAAGTATAAGATCCAAGTTACAAAATAATATATGAAATATGATTC
The DNA here is from genome assembly GCF_003009895.1 of Hyaena hyaena. NCBI lineage: Eukaryota > Metazoa > Chordata > Mammalia > Carnivora > Hyaenidae > Hyaena > Hyaena hyaena. The sequence continues at coordinate 422,434 of NW_024081734.1, forward strand.
TATTATAAAAAAGGGTGTGTTGTGTTCACGTGCACGTGTGCATACACCTTGAAAACAGTCTAGAATATACAGCTAATGTGAGCAGTCATGTTCTCCAGGAGGTTTGATTAAACATGAGTTTTGCCCTTATCTTTATGTGAAAGTATACTGGCTAATTTTATCAGCCACATTAAGTTCTTAAAATCAGAAAAGGCAACATTTTCACTGAACATAATAAATTCAATGAAAATGAGATGCCATAGCTTTAAATTGAACTTCTAGTATCACATTTAAAAATATGTAGTCCTGGGGAGAGGCTGGGAAGATGGCCGAGTAGGAGGACACTAAGCTCGCCTTGCTGCACCACTGCGACTAGGTAACACCCACATCAGTATAAGCAACCCAGAAAATGACCCAAGGTCAGGACCAACTCCATAACAAAAGGTCATATGGGAGAGGATAGGGAGCGTGAAGAGTGGAGCTGTTGTGGGGAGCTAAGGGTGCCCTGGCTATTTGTGGCCCAGAAAGAGCCTGGAGTGCAGAGAAAGGTAAGAAAGAGACTGTCACACTGAAGATCCCACATGGGGAAGATGAATCCCTGTAATATTTGGCTTGGAAATGGGAGGGGCTGAATTTTGTGAGTTCTTACAACCAGCAGGTTGTAAGAACCTGAACACTAGGTCCTGGGGAATAGGGGACATTGCACTGAAGGGCCATTACCCTCAAGAGCAAGAGACATATCTGACTTTTTTTTTACACACAGAAAGAGATGCAGGGATTTAGCCAAAATAAAGATAAAGAGGAATGTGTTCCATATGAAAGAACAGGACAAAACCATAGCAAGAGATCTAAACAAAACGGATATGAACAATATGACAGCAATTTAACATAATAAACATAAAGATACTCATTGGACTTGAGAAAAGAGTGGAAGACATCAGTGAGATCGTCAACAAAAAGATAAAAAAGGACAAATCAGAGATGAAGAACACAGTAAGTGAAATTAAAAAGACTTTAAAAGGAATGCATAACTGACTAGAGGAACCAGAGGAATGAAATAAAGACCTGGAAGACAGGGTAATGGAAAATAATGAAGCCACACAGGTAAATGAAACAACAACAACAACAACAACAACATGAGAATAGATTTAAGTAACTCAGTGACTCCATCAAACCTACAAACATTGGCATCATAGGGATCCAAGAAGGAGAAGAGAGAGAAAAGGAGGTAGATAATATATTTGAAGAAATAATAGCTGAAAACTTCCTGAATGTGGAGAAGAAAAGATATATTGAGATCCAGGAGACAAAGAGATCCCTTAACAAAACCAATGCAAGAAGATCCACAACAAGACATATGGTAATTAAAATGTCAAAAAGTAACAATAAGGAACAAAAAATTAAAAGCAACAATACAAAAAAAGACAGTTACATACAAGGGAAACCCCAGAAGGCTATCAGTGGAATTTTCAGCAGAAACTGTGTAAGCCAGATGAGTATTATGATATACTCCAAGTGCTGAAAGGGAAAAATATGCAGCCAAGAACATTCTATGCAGGAAAGCTATCATTCAGAATAGAAGGAGAGATTTTAAAAAAAAGTTTCTGAGACAAACAGAAACTAATGGATTTCATCAACACAGAATCAGCCCTACAAGAAATGTTAAAGGGGACTCTGAGTGCAAACTAAAGACCATAAGTTAGAGTATAAAAAGTAGGAAACAAAACAGCAATAAAAATAAGTATAGTAAAATCTTGAATTGTGAGTAACTTGTTCTGAAGTATTTTGCAAGGCAAGCAAACATTTCTAATAAATTGTAACTTGATAAACAAGTGATGCCTTGCAATACAAGTAGTATGTGACACTGAACGTCACATGATTACAACTAAGCCAATGGTTCTTCTCTCTCTCTCTCTCTCCCTCCCTCTGCAGGCTTATGGGCAATTATTTCCCATGCTCGGATGCTTGGTTTCAGGCCATGATGTCTGGCAGAAATCAGAACATTAGAAGGTGCCCAAGACTGGCACTATTGCTATCTTTTATCACTTGAAAGAACCTATAGATAGTCCTTTGTTTTTCAATACATGAGTAAGCTTAGGAATGCTTTGCTTCATTCTAGGTCAGGCTGCCTGCAGATATAGACCCTTTCCTCTGCCGCCCTATTGCCAGTTACATTAAATACAGTATATGACCGAGTTTATTAATACTGTATTGTAGTCAACATCTGTGCGAGTGTATACAATGGCCCTTATGCAGAAACAAGTTGGAAAGAAAGGCGGTAAGAAGAAGGAGATGATTATGGTGGAAGTTAAGAAGGAAAGCATCAAGAAGTACAAATGAGGTATGTGAGTGGGAAAAACTGCAAGATTTTATAAGTCTAAGTCTGCATCTCATCTGCAGAGTAGGAGGAAAAAAAGGCGGAGGAATCCCTCACTTTAAATGAGATTTCAGGAATGTGTAAACTGTGAGAAATGGCAAAATTTTCTAGAAAAGCACCACCCAAATAAGGCGGAAGCAGTGCAAGCGATGAATCTGTTTAATGATAATGCTATGTCGTATTTCCATGAAATCCTCAAAAGGAGGCAAAAGCAAGTATCATTGCATATTACATGAAAAGAAAACGATTCCATTGAGCCAACAGATAGCAGTGATTCCATTAGTGACAGTGAAAGTCATCCAACACAAAAACCTTCCTCTTTCTTGCCTCCCTCACACTAACCACAAAGGTTTGCAAAGGTAAGTTCAGGTTAGTTTATTTTTCTTTATATTTTGTATTTTCTCTATTTTTTGTATTATATTACAGTACTGTAATCATTTTTATGTGAATATTTTTGGGTTGTGGATTTAATCAGTTGAGTTTCCATTATTTCTTATGGGGAAATTTGCTTTGATATACAAGTGCTTTGGATTACAAGCATATTTCTGGAACAAATTATGTTTGCAAACAAGGTCTTAGTGTATATCTATAAAAATTAGGCAAAGGAGTCACAAAATACAAGGACGTAAAGTATAACAACATATACCTAAAATGTGAGAAGAAGAGGGGTAAAGAATGGATTTAAACTTAAGTGACTATCAACTTAATATAGACTGCTATATACAGACAATGTTATATACAATCCAAATGATAACTATAAATCAAAAACCAGTAATAGATATGAAATGAATAAAGAGACAGGAAGCCAAACCTATCACTAAAGAAAGCCAGCAAACCATGAGAGAGAGAAAGAGAAGGATCAGAGAAAAACTATAAAAATAACCACAAAATAATAAAATAAAAATAAATATATATCAATCAATGTTACTATGAATGTAAATGGACTAAATATTCCAATCAAAACACATGGAGTAACAGTAGACAGTAGATTAAAAACAAACAAACAAACAAACAAACAAACAAAAAACCCCACAGGACCCATATAAATGCTGCTGGTAAGAGACTCATTTCATACCTAAAAAAAAACATACAGATTGAATGGAGAAATATCTATGATGCAAATGGATGTCAAAAACAAGCCAGGCAGTAATACGTATATTGGACAAAATAGACTTTAAAACAAAGACTGTAACAAGGGACAAAGAAAAACACTATAAATCTAATAAGAAGATATAACAATTGTAAATACTTATGCACCCAATATGGTACCCCCAAATATATAAAAGTTAATAGCAAACATAAAGGAACTAATCAATAATAATACAAAAATAGTTAGAAATTTTAACACCCCACTCACATCAATGGACAGATCATCTGAACAGAAAATCAACAAGGAAAAAGTGGCTTTTAATGACACACTAGACTAGATGGATTTAACAGATATATTCAGAACACTCCATCTTGAAACAGTAGCATACATATTCTTTTCAAGTGCACATGGGATATTTTCTAGAATAGATCATATGTTAGGCCACAAAACAAGTCTCAACAAATTAAAAAAATATCAAAGGCATACCATAAACTTCTCCTAACACCATACTATGAAACTAGAAATCTAGTTTCACAAGAAAAAACCTGCAAAGAGCACAAATACATGGAGGGTAAATAACATGCTACTGAACAACAAATGGGTCAACCAAGAAATCAAAGAAGAAATAGAAGGGGCACCTGGGTGGCTCAGTCAGCACATCCGACTTCAGCTCAGGTCCTGATCTCACCACTCGTGGGTTTTAGCCCTGCGTCAGGCTGCGTGCTGACAGCTCAGAGCCTGGAGCCTGCTTCAGATTCTGTGTCTCCCTCTCTCTGCCCCTCCCCCACTCATACCCTATCTCTCTCTCAAAAATGAATACATGTTAAAAAATTTTTTTAAAGAAGAAGTAGAAAATCACATGAAGACAAATAAAAACACAATGGTCAAAACCTTTGGGATGCAGCAAATGCAATTCTAAGATGTAAGTTTATAGTAATACAAGCTTTCCTCAAGAAGCAAGAAAAATCTCAAAAAAAAAAAACAAAACCCAACAACCTTATTTTATACCTAATGGAACAAAAAGAACTCACAAAATACAAAACCAGCAGAAGGAAGGAAATAATAAAGACTAGAGCAGGAATAGGTGATATAGAAACAACAGCAGGAACAACACAATAGACCAGATCAACAAAACCAGGAGCTGGTTCCTTAAAAAGATCATCAAAATTGAGGAACCTGTAGCCAAACTACTGAAACAAAAAAAAGAGAGAGAGGACTCAAATAAACAAAATCAGAAATGAAAGGGGAGAGTATACAACTGACACCACACAAATACAAACAAGAATATTATTATTCTTATAAAGAAAGTATAAATATTATTATTCTCATTATAAAATAATACATTATTTTACATATTATAGAAAGAATATTATAAGAGAATATTATAAAAACAATATAGCAACAAATTGGATAACCTAGACAACAGGGATAAATTCTTGGAACAAATAACGTACCACTACTGAAACAGGAAGACGTAGAAAACTGTAAAGACTGATAACCAGCAAAGAAACTGATCAGTGATCAAAAAATTCCCAGAAAACAAAAGACCAGGAGCAGATGTCTTCATAGGTGAATTCTACCAAACATTGAAAGAAAAGGTAATACCTATTCTTCTCAAACTGTTCCTTGAAATATAAGAGGAAGGAAGATTTTTGAATTTGTTCTATGAAGCTAGCATTACCCAGATAACAAAACCAGATAAAGAGACCATAAAAAAAAAGAGAATTACAAGCCAATATCTCTGATGAACACAGATGCAAAATTCTTCAACAAAATACTACCAAACTGAATACAGCAATACAATAAAAATACTTCACCATGGCTAAGTATGATTTATTCCTGTTAAGTAAGGGTGGCTCACTATTCATAAATCAATCAATGTGATAAATCACATCAATAATAGAAAGGAAAAAAAAATCCATAATCATTTTAAGATGCAGAAAAACTATTTGACAAAGTACAACACCCATTCATGATAAAAACAAAACAAAACAAATCTCAACAAAGTAGGTGGAGGCAAATATATCTCAACATAATAAAGGCTTGATATGAAAAACCCACTCCAGATTTTCCACCATTTTCAATGGTGAAAATGGAGAGATTTTCCCTTAAGGTCAGGAACGAGATAAGGATGTCCACTCTCACCACTTTTATTCAGCGTAGTATTGCAAGTCGTAGCATAGCAATCAGACAACAAAAAGAAATAAAAAGGCATCCAAACTGGTAAGAAAGAAGTAAAACTTTCACTATTTGTGGATGATATGATACTATATATAGAAAACCTGAGACTACACCAAAAAACTACTACAACTGATAAATGAATTCAGTGAAGTCATAGGATACAAAGTCAGTGTACAGAAATCTGTTGCATTTCTATACATTAACAATGAAGCAGAAGAAAGAGAAATTAAGAAAAGAATCCCATTTACAATTGTATGAAAAATAATAAAATACCTAGGAATATACTCAACCAAAGAGGTGAAAGAGTTATACTCTGAAAACTATAAAACACTGTTGGAAGAAATTGAAGGCAACACAAACAAATGGAGAAATATTCCGTGTCTATGAATTGGAAAAACAAATATGTTAAAATGTCTCTAGTACTCAAAGCAATCTACAGATTTAATGCAAGCCCTATCAATATATCACAGCACTTTTCACAGAACTAGAACAAACAATCCTAAAACCACAAACGATCCCAAATAGCCAAAGCAATTTTGAAAAAGAACAAAATTGGAGGTATCACAATCCCAGACATAAAGATATCCTACAAAGCTGTAGTAATCAAAACAGTATGGTACTGGCACTAAAATAGACACATAAGTTAATGGAACAGAATAGAAAGCCCAGAAATAAACTCACAATTAAATGGTCAGTTAATATCTGACAAAGGAGGGAATAATGTGCAACGGAAAAAGACAATCTCTCTAACAAATGGTGTTGGGAAAACTGGACAGCAACATGCAAAAGAATGAAATTGGACCACTTTTTTATACCATATACAAAAATAAACTCAAAATGGAATAAATACCTAAATATGAGATCTGAAATCATAAAAATCCTAGAAGAGAGTACAGGCAGTAAATTCTTTGACACTGGCTGTAGCAACATTTTTCTAGATATGTCTCCTGAGGCAAGAGAAACAAAAGCAGAAATAAACAGCATACATCAATATAAAACCTCTTCTCAGCAAAGAAAACAATTAATAAACCAAAGGCAACCTACTGAATGGATAACTTATTTGCAAACAACATATCTGATAAAGGGTTAATATCCAAAATACATAAGGAACTTACACAATCTGACACACTCACATGTGTACACGCATGCACACACACATGCACACACACACACACACACAAACTCACAAAGAATGCAATTACAAAATGGGTAGAAGACGTGAGCAGATATTTATCCAAAGAAGATATCCAGATGGCCAACAGGCAGATGAAAACATGCTCAACATCACTCATGATCAGGGAACTGCAAACCAAAACTACAATAAAATATCATTTCACACCCATCAGAATGACTAAAACCAAAAACACAAGAAACAACAGGTGCTGGTGAGGATGTGGAAAAAGACACCCTCATGCACTATTAGTGGAAATGCACTGGTGGAGCCCATGGAAGACAGTATGGATGGAGGTTCCCCAAAAAGTTACAAATGGAACTACTCCTCCATTCATTAAGCACACTACTGGATATTTATCCAAAGAATATAAAAACAGTAATTCAACAGGATACATGCACCCCTATGTTCATTGCAGCATTACTTATAATAGCCAAGATATGAAAGCAGCCTGTGTCCACAGACATATAAATGGATAAAGAAGTGATATATGTGTATGTATATACATACAAACAATGGAATATTAGTCAGCCATAAAAAGAATGAAATCTTGCTATTTGAAAGGACATGGATGAATGGAGCTAGAGACTATAATACTAAGTGAAATAAACCAGAGAAAGTCAAATATGATTTTACTCACATGTGGAATTTAAGATGGAAAACAAATGAGCAAAGGAAAAAGAGAGAGAGAGAGAGAGAGAGAGAGAGAGAAACCTGGAAACAGACTCAACTACAGAGGACCAACTGATGGTTACCAGGGAGAGGTGAGTAAAGGGATGGGTGAAATAGGTGAAGGGGGTTAGGAGTCCACTTACTATGATGAGCACTGAGTAATGTATAGAACTGTTGAAACACTATATTGCACCTGAAACTAATATAATACTGTGTATAACTATTCTGGAATTAAAATAAAAATAATAAAAAAATAAAAATATGTGGTGGTATTTTTTGTAAACTTTTATTTATTTTTAAGAGAGAGACACACACACACATAGTGTGAGCAGGGGAGGGTCAGAGAGAGAGACGGAGACACAGAATTGCAAGCGGGCTCCAGGCTCCGAGCTGTCAGCACAGAGCCTGATGCAGGGCTCAAACCCACGAGCTGTGAGATCATGACCTGAGCCAAAGTTGGACACTCCACCGACTGAGCTACCCAGGCATCCCTTTTTCTTTCTTTTTTCTTTTTTTGTGGTGTTATAATAATTATGCTGGTATATGGCTCTCAAAATATAAAGATCAACAATAAGGGTTTTCCTAAGTCATTATAATGATGTAATATTTTTCCTCCAGATTAGCTGGTACAAAATTTTATCTATGTTACAATCATGTATTATATGGAATATAAATTGAATATATTTTTATTTAAGAAACTACAGATGTTACAGTTTGCTACAAAGTTATTACCAGAGAAACTATTAATATGAATGCTTCTTGTTATTTGTATAAATGGCAATCAACTGCATAAGCATTCTGGTAACTTGTCTCCAGTCCTGTGGAAAAGGCTGGAGAAAAACCATCTTCTGAGATCAAATCTAGTACAAGTCAACACATTACAGTAGCAACAGCTATGCTGATAATAACCACAATTTACTGATCCCTTACCATGAGAGGCTCTAGGGTATGCACTTTGTGCTCTTTATCAGAATTAATCCTTCTAATAGTCTGTATAAAATGCACTGATATGGGGTGCCTGGGTGGCTTAGTCGGTTAAGTGTCCGACTTTCGCTTAGGTCATGATCTTGTGGTTCATGGGTTCGAGCCCCGTGTTGGGCTCTGTGCTAACTGCCAGCTCAGAGCCTGGAGCCTGTTTCAGAGTCTGTATCTCCCTCTCTCCCTGACCCTCCCCTGCTCACTCTGTCTTTCTCTCTCTCTCTCCTAGAAATAAATAAAAATATAAAATAAAATAAAATAAAATGCACTGGTATCTCTGTTTCACAGGTGAGGAAACTGACAGAGGTGGAAAGACTTTGTCCAGGGTCACCAGTCTGTAAGTATCAGAACAAGACTTCTCATCAAGCTTCTCTGACTCCACTATCCAAGCACTGGTCTGCTAGGGTACATATAAGGTTGGACTTTTGTAAAGTGCGATTCCTGTAAAAGTAAGACATTGACCTAAAACTGTCAATATACTGTTAATGGTGGCTTGGGAACTACATACACAAATCTAAAAGATCAGGGTGTAACCTCAGGTAGACATGATAAGATTAAGTTGGAAAGATATATAACTGACTAAGAGGTATACTTGGTACCTAATAAGTGGGGGAGTTGACCCAAAAGTTCTTGTAATTGTTTATGCAATATTATCTAAGGTAAAAATATACTTCAAATATACAAATGATTCTAGCCCAGCATGAATGAACTCTCTCAGGTCATATGCTTCTACAGTGGTGCCTTCATCATGAAACCATTGTCTGATTTTTTAACTTGAACCCCCTTTCATAAACATATGGCATATGCACACATATTTATACATCAGGGTATGCATAGTCTTTTGTATAACTCCATGATCATACAGAACACTACGGAAGGTGTCCCGGGTACCAACGGCCGTACAACAAACCACCCCAAATGTTAGTGGCTTAAACAAACCTTTAAAAATTTTATGTTACTTACAAAGCTGCAATTTAAGCACCATTTGGTGGAGGTTATTTATCTCTGCTCCCTTTTCAGCAGCCAGGGAGGCTCAAAAGCTGGAGTGGTCTGAGGGCCCTCTTGTTCACACAAATGGCAGTTGAAGATGGAAAGGCTAACCTGCTGGGTGTGGAATGCTTGGCTTCCTTCATCACCTGTCCCTGCTCCTGTATGGCCTCTCCTTTCGGCCTCTCATCATTATCTCTTTATGGAATCCAGTCAGTTTTCTATGTTGGTTGAGGGCCCCTAGTATGTGTGTCTCAAAAGAGAGAAAGCCAGACAGATGTGGTTTTGCCTTTTGTGATGTAGGCTCACAACATAGCATCACTTCCACTGGTTTCTATTCTCTAGGAGCAGATCACCTTGGCTGGCCCAGGTCTGGGGGAGAATTAGGACCCAACATGTAATGCGGGGACTGCCAAAGATCCTGCAGACACTTTATAAACAACCACACAAGTATGTAGAGCTGGTTGATTTGGAGCAAGGCCCAGGGAGTCGGGAGCCTCCAGGGAGGAGTGGAGGTAAGAAAGAAGGAGAGAGGAATGGAGGGAGAGAGCTAGAGAGAGAGAAAGAGGGAGGGAGAGAGAAGGCAGTGGAATAGAAGCGAAAAGGTCAAGAGACAGATCTGTGGGGGTTGATGTGAATATTTTACAGTTGGAGATGTTGTCCTCAGAGTCTAAATTAACAAACGAATATCATGGTTAATAAATAAAGTCTTTTGTGTGTTGTTTTAGCTCATGAGTCGGTCTTTTCAAGATTGGAATTGCTAAGATTTCATTCCTAACCCTGCAAACGTCTTTGGTTAGATCCATGGCACTTCTTAGCAGCTGGAGGCCTTTCTCCTTTAGCTGCAAAGCAACATTTGATAGAGCAATTAATTTCCATTAATTCAGCTAACCTTAATTCCTTCCTCTGCCTCCCTGCCTCTTCTAACAGAGATTGGCTTTCACCACTACAGAGAAGTTGGGTTGTTATTGCTGCGTAATTTTGTTTTCTCTTTTGGAGAGCTACCTGTGATATCTGTGATGGAATCCTTGCGAGGTACTCAGTTGGGATGATTAGAAAGAAAGTGTGGAAGGCTCAGACTAAACCGTAGTTGTTAATATGATGCCCTTCCATGATTTCTAAAGGGCCATGCTTTCAATAGTGTGTAGTCAACACCATTAGTAGATTAGAAATCCTAACTTGTAGGAATATCATGACTTTGTAGTATCCTAACTAGCTCTCTGGTCTGGGTAACCTTACTAATACTCTGTCTCTTAGGATCTGATAGTCACAGAGTTCATTTAGTTCCATAACTGTGGCTCATAGATCCCTATTCTACAGCGACCCCTTCTTTATAACCGTTCTGTTGACTGTGTCTTCTTTAAGAGTAAATATAACTCATCCCTAAGTATCTCTTCCAGGCTCAAATCTAGGAAAATGTAGTTTTGTATTTCTAGTGTTGTGGTTTTTTTCTTGGAGAACCACAGCCACAACTGCAATGAACTCCCCTATACATTCTTCTCCATTTCTATTTGCTTTCATCCTTATGAGATAAGCATTGCATCATTCAAGTGTGTGACTGAACCACAGACCATAGCGGTGAGTGCATTTAACGTATTTCATTGTTCAATCAAGAAAATGTCCAACGTTAAATGCGTGCCTTATAATAACTAATGCTGCTCACTCTTAAATACTAATTTAGAATGGATTCTCTAAAGGGTCTTCAGATATTGGACACTGTGATAAGTGATATGATTTTAATTGCTTAACATAAAGTCACTTAATGAGATTTATAATTCTTGCGAACATCAGTGCAAATTTTAATGAAATGTTAGAAGCACACGGAGAGTTGGTTCTTTGCTTCATTGAAATAGTTCATTTTTATAAGGCTGGCAAAAGAACGAATAAATTAGATAACTCTAAGAAATATAAATGACAGCTCTGTGATCCAGAAAAATATAGGTGTTTCTGAATAACTTGCAAAAATCTACAGATATTGACAGTGATTTGGTCCCAAAAGGACATTTTTCATTTCTCAAAACCAGGAAGCTTCCCTGAGTCCTGAATCCCTACAAAGACAAAGTGAAATTTCAAGAGTGATATATAATCTTTGCTTCACAAATGGAGACTGGAAATGAACAGAAGTTAATTAACATGCACATAAAAACAGAAGGAGTTACAGATATGCTTTTTAACTTGGTCCAGCACTCCTCAGACTGTTTAGCATATAGTTCCAGTCAGCTTGATTATCCTTAAGAAGAACTAGATTCTCCGATAGACTCAAAATCTACTTCATTTTCTTCATAACCTATTTTCTGCCCACTCTATATTTTCAAAAGTGAATGACAAAAAAAAAATCTCTGGTTTTCCAGTAAGATTGACAAAGTGGGAATGGCAGGAATGGAAGGGAAACAAACCCCTTCATATTGGATCATCCACTTCGGGCAATTACAGATAACAGAAAGTTGCCAATAAAAATAGAATTTCAATCAACCACTAAACAGACTCCCACTGAGGAACCTACTGGAGAAACGTGAACAGAAAGGACAGAAGACAACCATATGGCTGCTCTTAATGACCCAATAAATACAAGAAAAGAGTGGTGCTTCTAATGGGTTCCAAACCAAAATCTCATTTGTATATTGTGTTTCTAGTTTTAAGGATGGCAAAATGCCAATTCTCATTTACCTTTATTCACATGCTCCTGGGGAATCAAGGACAGTAAACAAGTTGTGTAAAACTTCTCTTATATTTTTGTTCCCTTCAAGATTGTGTGTGTGTGTGTGTGTGTGTGTGTGTGCGCGCCTCGCTCCATCCCACCCATCATGCCAGTCAACTCAACTGCCATTTCAGCCTTCAAAATATCTAAACTTCACCATGATCAGATTACTTCAATTATCATCCGCTATGTGGAAACCCACAAACAAAATGAATAACACAAAAAGGGCTGCCTTCCTGTTTCTTAGTCACCACTAAATTCCAGATGCTTCTCTAGGGGCACTTCCCACCCAATGGCTCTCTTACGATGGTCCTTCCTGCTCCTCTACCAGATAATGCTGGTACTGCCTGCAGGTCTCAGCTCCAGCTTCCCTTCTCCAGCCGAGGGTGGAGCTCACAGATCCCTCCCTGTTCTTTGTCTTTGTAGTATCCGGTGCTTTTCTCTTTCATCTTCCTTGATGACAAGTGCCATGTCATAGGGCTGGGAGGAGCTCCACGGAAGAAGAGACCATTGGTTTTGCACACACAGGAGAGCTGAGCATACTGTCTGGCAGTAATAGTAATTCATAGAATGAATGGCCCTCAGTTTCCTATCCCTTCATTCCTATCATTTTCTCTACCTCACAAACCTCTCTACACCTTGCCAACATCACCATGTGTGGAAACTACACCCTCCCCCCTCAGGCACCATCCTGAGGCTCCTGCAGGAAGCCTTTTCTTTGATCCATTCTGTGGAGGAAATTTCTCTTCTCTGAATTTTCACAATTTTTAGTGCAGTTTCATGGCATTCATGACATACTAATTTGTCTTATTTCCTCTGTTTATTCACAAAGTGAAGTCTTTTTACACTCTTTCATATCTATCTTTAATACTACTTAATTCACGGGGTGCCTGGGTGGCTCAGTCGGCTAAGCTTCCAACTTTGGCTCAGGTCATGATCTTGTGGCTCGTGAGTTCGAGCCCCATGTCGGGCTCTAACAGCTCAGATCCTGGAGCCTGCTTCAGATTCTGGGTCTCCGTCTCTCTCTGCCCCTCCCCTGCTCATGCTATCTCTGTATCTCTCTCTGTCTCTCTCAAAAATACATAAACATTTAAAAACAAAACAATACTGGGGTGCCTGGGTGGCTCAGTCGGTTGGGCAGCCGACTTCAACCTAGGTCATGATCTCCTCATTCTCGAGTCTGAGCTCCACATCGGGCTCTGTGCTGACAGCTCAGAGCCTGGAGCCTGTTTCAGATTTTGTGTCTCCCTCTCTCTCTACCCCTCCTCTGCTTATGCTATCTCTCTCTCTCTAAAAATAAATAAACATTAAAAAAAAAACCCACAATACTTAGTTCATGTTAAAAATCACCATTTGTCTATATGTCTGACTCTACCCTGAACTTTTTTCCAAACTGTGAAAGCAGTGAATAGAAACATTCTCTTTTCTATCCCCAGTGCCTGGCATAGAGAACATGCTCAATATATTTTTTTAATTTGCTCTGTTGAATCCAAATGGCAGTCATTAATGTAAATTCTTAGCTCTACAACTAGATTCCCAGTTCTTGAAGGTCAGTCTTTATTTTCTTCACAGTGACTAACACAACTAATAAATATCTCTTATAAAAATAACTGTATTTCTTTCAATGAAAGGACAAATATTTAAAAAATATACTTTGCTTTCCAATCTTGAAACATAAAAGTTTTCTCTTTATTTCATAAAAACACTCACATTTATTTTCCAAAACTCTGAGGATTGAAAGGGATGAAAATTATTACCTACTTTATGGGTAATTATTACCTACTTTATTACCTTTATGAGGCACCTGGGTGGCTCAGTTGATTAACTGTCTGACTTCAACTCAGGTCATGATATCTAGATTCGTGAGTTTGAGCCCAACATTGGGCTCTGTGCTGACAGCTCAGATCCTGGAGCCTGCTTCAAAATCTGTGTCCCCCTCTCTCTGTCCCCCATCTCTCTCTCTCTCTCTCTCTTTCAAAATATAAATAAACATTAAATTTTTTAAAAAAAATTATTACCCACTTTATGACATTCTGATCTGAGGATACCAAACTTTATTTGTTTGCCAAGAACTATTAATGGAAATAAACGTTTCACCACATGTGGTCAGGAGCACAGGGGATTCTTCTTGGTTTTGAGTTCATTGTCCACAGGTTTATATTTTCCATTCTAAATCTCAAGTTTGGGAAACTGGCTTTAAGTATTTTTTGCAGCATATATCTTAACAATGAAATTTTATCATGGCCCTTGATAACTTTGGAGAGCTAGCTTGACCTGAGTAAGAGAGATGATGGTTTCTTAATGACCTCCATCAACATATGATGAAGTGCAGGTCTCCAAGAGCCATCAATCATCTGTTTGAAGGACTGAAGGGGCCATTTCCCCGCTGAGAAGGAGGCCTCATTCTCCTGCCCCATTACTCGTACATCTTCCTTCTGTTCTTCTCACTCCATTAGCCTCCTGTGTATCTGCATGGTGGTGATCACAGAGAGACCTCCAGCCTCTAATACCTGGTCCAATCTACCATCCCAGTTGAAAAGTTTGATGATGTTTACAGTGGTATTTAATCTTCCTTTGCTCCAGTTCTCAGAATTTCACGTATAAGTCTATTTAAATTATCTTATTACAGTTATTGCTGTCTTTACTGGTAGATCGATATGCTTTCTCCCCAATCTAAAACCTTGTGGTCTAGAAATGTACTTTTTTTCTGATCATGATACATTTTCTTGTTTGTTTGTTTGTTTGTTTTGGTCTTGGGCCCTTGTCTATAGTCATAATACAACTTCCAATGCAGCCTCTTATTATCATATCTGGCTTTGGAATTGTTCTATGGAAAGATGAAAAATTAAGTAAATTTTGAAGCCTCTGGGAATAGTAAACAGATTTTAAATTGCTCATCTTACAGTGTAGTGGTCATAGGCATGATTTTCTTCTATCATATACAAAATAAGATATAAATTATGACACAGAGAATCATGGGTCATCAAGTGAAAAAAATACAATTCACATAAAACAGGAGTTTTCTGGAATTGAGATAGATTATTTTTAATATTTAAAAATATACATATTATGGAAACTGGACATTTGCTGAAACAATGGTATCATCATATAACCAAGGTTATATGTGTGGGACTACAGTGTGGATACTGGCTTTTTGTATGGAAAAGTATTCTGATCCGCATGCAATAATTTCTGGTACCTTGTTTCCTTTCCTTAGAGATTTTCTTTTTCAGGAAACAGTGTACAGGAGTCTTTAACAATAACGTGAAAATGGCTGTTGATATAATTTTCCACTAAGTTGTCAAAGAGCCTAGACAACATGGGGGGTTATATCATTGAAAAAGAGCTCAACTGAATTGATTTTTGGCTTCTAAGCCTCCCAAATATTCATAAGTTCTGAAAAACTAGCTCAATTTCTTTAGGACTCTTAAAAAGAGACACTTTTTTCCACAGTAGACTTCTATATTTTTTCATATAAACATTTAAGAATTTTCACTTAAATTTGCAGAATTTTCATTGACTCTGTAGTAAAAATATCTATCTTCTAATGTTTACCTTAATTTTTAAAAATGAACCTTTTTGTTATAGAGTACGAAAAACTTAGTTTAGAAGTGAACTGTCCTTGAGTCTGAATACTTGATTGGTTTTTGAAAAATGCTCTCAGAAGTTTCTAGTTTGTCACCCAAATTGCATGTCAGACAACAGAGAACATTTTGTCACGCTTAGATCCCATTCAATCATAATCTGCGTTTGACTTCAAAGCTTTCACAATTCAATTTTATTTAGAATTTAGAAAACATGACTACTGGGAACAGGACAGAGAGACCATTTCTCTTCGACCAAACATCAGGGCAGAATGAGTGGGGAGCACATGCCGTCTCCTCTCTCACTTCTGCTTTTATTATCTGCCCTTCACACTTAGTGCCCAGCTACCATCTGGGATGGATGAACCCCCTGGAAGCCAACAAGGGATGGAGTCAATTACTTATTTGCAAATGTCTGGGTGCATGTTGGTTACTGAGTTGTGCAGTTGGGCTTAGCAACACAAAGTTATGGAGTCTGCAGCTCCTTTTACATCTTTCAAATAAAGATTGTCTTTTGTGACTATCTCAGGGACACCTGGTCAACCTGAGCTCTTCTTTTAAAAGCAAAACAGAACCAATTATTCATTATTATTAGATACTGGAAAAAAAAATAAGAACATATAGTCTACACCAGGAAACCATTCTGAGAAATCTTGAGTCTCATTTTGTGAGATTCTAATAAAGTCTCGAACAATAATAGAAACAACCAATAGAAACACAGATTCCCTTTGAGGATAGTCATTTGATTAAATCTAAACATTAATTAGAAACTTTTTGGACATAAACTCTGCAAATTCTCTCTGTATAAAAATTGTTCAGTATTAGATGACTCTTATTTACTATTCATTTTGTTTTACTCAACATCTACCCAGAAAATGAAATCAGAGACACAGACTATGAATATTAACTTTTATTCAAACTAATGTTCCAGTTACATATACTGAACCCAACTGGGGGAAAATATAAGAAATAAATTATATGCTAAGTAAGATGGTAGCCTTCCATTTATTACATTGAGTTTAATAATTATGCTATTTATTATAGTTTGGAGAATAGTTTTCAGTATCTAATTTCTAATTTCACTTGAGCTATTAAAAGATGTCCTTCTCAACTGTTTCTGATAAATAACAAAAGTTCCATGTAAAAGAGTTTAACACCTATCAAAGCCAAATAATTTTAAATATAAAATACATTATTTTACATGGGATATCAGGTAAATATTACAACTCAGAATGTAAAATATGATGGATGTTATAGGATATTAAGTAGTGAAACAACATTCTTTAACAAAAACAAAAGTAATGACCTTAGCTAATATATTACTTTGAAGATTTGTAGGATCTAAATGTGTATCCCCCCCAGACTGATATGTTGAAGCCTAATCCCCATTGTGATGGTATTTGGAGGTGGAGCCTTTAGAAGGTGATTGGATCATAAGAGCAGAGAGCTCCCATGTCCCTTCCACCATGCAATGACATCTATGAATCAGGAAGTGTTCCCTTGGGTTTTTATAAGCCACCTGTTTATGGTATTTTGTTATAGGAGCCTGAAGGAACTAAGATGAAGACATGATTTAATTTTTTGTCCTTGTCACTGAAGGGACTGTCCCCTTATCCTAAACCTTGCTGTCCAATTGTAAGGTGTGAGTGAGGGAAGAGGCCCTATTCTCACAGCTCGCTAAGAAACCCTTCATTACCACAAAAGCACTACTAAGCCAGAGGGTTTTACCGGGAGAGAGGGGGGATGTTCGATGAACAGGGATACTTGTTTTTAAGTTATAATTTGCAATTCAGAAATAACACCCAGAGAGTAAGACTTCTGGGCATGTCTTAGCCTTCATGTGTGCAACTAACTAAAACACATACACCAGTGCATGGACAAACACAAATATGTTTGTGGTTTAAGGGAGCATACCTAAAATATATATACAAAGATTTACACAGAAAATTTAAAGTCTAATGTCATGTCCAAAGTTGATTTAATTTTACTCATGGAGAAAATCCCAAGTGATTTTTGTCCCTCTTTAAATCTCAAGCATATATACCCTCTGAGCTGACTAGAATTCTTTTTATAAAAAGGTAAGATGCCTTTCAGAACTAACGCTAGGGTCTTTCCTTAGATAACAGCAATTAGTGTTAAAACTGAATTAGGTACAGATTTCTCTGTCTAAAGTGTAGGTAGGGTCATTTATATCTGTACTCCTAAAAACCAAGGTTAGATTTCACTGCTACTTAAAATGATGTAGTTAGATTATCTTTAAGTATATAAATATTAATTATGAATACATTAGGGACCCTGCTTTTTTGAATTTTAAGTATATGGATATTTTACTTGAGTGATAGAAATTTAACGTTTCATGAGAATATATTATTTACTGTATAAAATACTGTCAAAAACTTAAAACGCCCTGCAAATTTAAGTAAGAGAAGCTACTTAAAATGAGTATCTTCTCACCTCCTTAAGAAATAAACATCACACACAGTGCTTTAGAAAATACAGGAGGCTATATTTAGTTGCATTGTAAAAATGTAATTCACAAAATAGGTATTAAGAATGAACTAAATTTCGCACACTGAGTACTCTGCCAGCCACTAGTATAATTATAAAAAAAAAAAAGCGTGCATGCCTCCAATTCCTTTATTTAACCAGCATTCAGTGTTCACTAAACATGAGAGAAAAATTAGTTGGATATGACAATTTCTTTTTCTACCTTTTGAAACAATATGTTTAAATCATTTTACTCTCTCTTCTTTTATAAAATAATCCCTTATGTTCCTAAATTTTCCTTTTAAATTCTAATTTAATAACATCCCTCAAGATTTGATATGTGGTGTATTTTCATTGTTTGTTGCTTTCATATTTCCATTTGGTTTTTTTATTGACAAAGATAATTGAATTTCCATGTTTCAGAGATTTTTATGGTTATGCTTTTGTAAGTGTTATTTAAATGCCTTAATGCTCCAAAACATGATCAATTGTTGAAATGTTCCATATAAGCTTTAAAAAAGGAGGTGTTCTCTGGGTGTTGGGTGCAGTGCTCACAATGCAATACTGGTTACCGGTTGGACTGATCTGCCACATACTTCCTGATTATGCTGCTGGAGGTCCTAAATCATTGGAGGTTAATGTTACTATGTCCTGCCCTTGTGCCCTATTTATTCATATCCTTGGTTGATCCTGACAATTTATCCTTAACATATTTTGAGTCCATGTTACTAAGATCATACAATTTTTAAACTGCTATATCTTTTCTGGGTTATTGAAACTTTTACAAAAACCTAGTTTTAATAATGCTTCTCAAAATTTTTAATAATGTACAGCTGCTGTGTAGTACCCAGTCACTCCACTGCACCCAACCATGCATTAGCAGCCACCATTGCATTCAGGGGTCAGCCTTGTGCCTCAGGCCATCTTAGCACACAGCCCCTAGCCGCCACCACAGTGCTTTGGGGGATATGGCATAGGACTAGTGGCCCAGTGCAAATTTTCCTATCACTACTGCCCTGTTCCCAAGTTCCTTGGCCCACTGGGGTCCCACTAGCACCACACCTTCAGAGCTGGCCCACTGGGGTCCCACTAACACCACAAGGAGAATGAAGAGCTCACAATAGGGAGAAAGTCAGTGAATGTGACTGCATTGAAAGGAAAAGTGAGTCAGACACAACAGTAGAGCATCAGCAACACACATAGGATACTCTCCTGAAGTGCCAGGTTCTGGTGAACAGGGACACTACACTGCAGGGCACTCCAGAACCTCTTCAAAAAGTCACTGATTTCAATTGCAGAAGAAATAGTTGACTTTTTTAGTACCCAGAAAAAGACACGGGGAGACAGACAAAATGAGGAGACAGAAATTTATCCCAAATGAAAGAACAAGACAAGACCATAGCCAGAGATCTAAGCAAAACAGATATAAGGAACATGTCTAATAGAGAATTTAAGATAATAAGCGAACTCACTGGATTTGAGAAGAGAGTGGAATAATGAGTGAGATTCTTAACAGGGCAATAAGGAATAACAGAACATAGATAAAGGGCTCAATAGATTAAATAAAAAACACACCTGATGAAATGAACAGCAAGATGGAAGAAGCAGAGTAATGAATTAGTGATCTAGAAAACAGTAATGGAAAGTAAACAAGCTGAGCAAAGAAAGAAGAAAAAAATATGCAAAATGAGATAGACTTAGGGAATTCAGCGATTCTGTTAAATGTAATAACATTCATAGTATAGCAGTTCTAGAAGAAGAAGAGAGAGAAAGGGGGACAGAAATTTAATTTGAAGGAATAATAGTTGAAAAAGTCCCTAAGGAAGGAAACAGATATACAGATTTAGGAGGCACAAAGAACTCCTGCCAATATCAACAAAAGCAGACCCACACCAAGACATGTCGTAATTAAATTGGCAAAACATGATAATAAAGAAAAAAAATAATTTAAAAGAGATAAGACAAAAGAAGTCAGTAACTTACAAGGGAAAACCCATAAAGGTAGCAGAAATTTTTCAATAGAAACTTTGCAAGCAGAAGGAAGTGGTAGGATATATTCACAGTGCTGAAATGGAAAAATGTGCAGCCAAGAAAGAATATTCTATCCAGGAAGGCTATCATTCAGAATAAAAGGAGAGATAAAGAGTTTCACAGAAAAACAAAAACTAAAGGGGTTCATGACGACTAAATCAGCCCAGCAAGAAATATTAAAAGGAACTCTTTGAGTGGAAAGACCAAGGACAGACCAAAAGTGACAATGTAAAGGTAGTAAACACAAAAAAGTAAAAATACATATTTTTGTAGGAAATCAGTTGAGTAACTCACAAAAGAAATACACACAGAATGTGGGGAGGGGAGGATAAATGAAAGGGTTTAAACTTAAATGACCATCAACTTAATATAGACTGCTCTACGCAGAAGATGCTATACACAAACCTAATGGTAACCATATATCAAAAACCAGTAACAAATATGGAAAGTATAAAGAAGGAAATACAAATATATCTCTAAAGAAAATCATCAAAACATGAAAGCCAAGAGAGAATCAGAGGAAATCTTCAGAAACAACTAAAAAACAAGTAATAAAATGGCAATACATATCAATAATTACTTTGAATGTAAATGGCCTAAATGCTCGAATCCAAGGACTTAAGGAGACAGGGTGGATTAAAACAAAACAAAACAACAAGAGACTCACTTCAAACCTAAAGACACCATCAGATTAAAAGTGAGGGGATGCAGAAACCATCTATCATGCAAATGAATCTCTAAAGAAAGCTGGAGTAGCAATATGTATATTGGACAAAAAGGACTTTAAAGCAAAGATTCTAACAACAAAGAAGGACACTCTATAATAGTAAAGGAGAAAATCCAGAGACAGCAGGACATCTGGATTGTGAGTGGGCATTTTTGTTTCACGCAGGACCAAAAAGCAATTTAAAAATGGGTGATGTTGAAAACGGCAAGAAGATTTTTGTTCATAAGTGTGCCCAGTGCCATACCATGAAAAAGAGAAGCAAGCAAAATACTGGGGCAAATTTCCATGGTCTATTTGGGTGAAAGACAGATCAAACCCCTGGATTTTCTTACATGGATACCAACAAGAACAAAGGCATCACTCGGAGAGAGGAGACGCTGATGGAGAGTATTTGGAGAATCCCAAGAGGTACATTCCTGGAACAAAAAATGATCTTCATTGGCATTAAGAAGTAAGGGGGGAGAGTAGACTTGATAGCTTTTCTCAAAAAACTACTAAGGAGTATAGTTGACCAACTGCTTTATGTATTACAAAACAAAAATATGTCATGACTTTTTTATGTGTACCATATTTAAATTGATCTCATACGCCAGAAGTCAGATCATGGATGGCTGATAGAATATTTCTTTTTTACCGTCCTGATTTAAAAAAGATTGGCTTGTGGTTAAATGAATATGATCAGCATTTCGAACTTTGAAAGTAATTCTGGTGCATCAAGTGCTGTCATTGTCTTCCCCTTCAAAAAATATGATTGGGATTGATTCGTAATGTTCAGCTTCTCACAAAGATGGTAAATGCCATCTTTAAACTTACAAGAGATTGGTTTTATATTTAGATTTACATAATTAGTTATATTAATATGTTTAAATTCTAAGGTTGAAGGGTCGCTCTATCAGAATAAAAAGATTCAGCTATGTTTCAAGTTGTGTTTGTTAGCCTATTAATGGCAAGGACTGAAGATAAGCTGCCAACATCCACTTTATCTTTTTAGTTTTAACTATGCCAATTTATTTAAAGTTCCCTGCATTTAAAATGTTGCCTTTTGCTTAAAGAAAGGCATTTTTGTGTGGTTTATGTATAATATTAAATAAAGAATGTTAACACTTCTCAAAAAAAAAAAAATAAAGGGGAAAAACCAACAAGAAGATATGACAATTATAAATACTTGTGCACCCAATGTAGAGGTACCCAAATACATAAAACAGTTAATAACTAACATAAAGGAACTAATTAGTAACAATACAATAGTAGTTGGGACTTTAACACCCACTCAATGGACAGATCATCTATACAGAAAATCCAAAAGGAAACAATGGCTTCAAATGACATACTGGAACAGATGGATTTAACAGATGGGTTTACTAAAAAATAATAGAACAAATCATTGGAACCAGGAATGAATTCTTTGAAAAAAATCAATAATATTGATAAACCTCTAACCAGACTCATCAGAATAAAAAAGAACGAACACAAATAAATAAAATCACAAATGAGGGGAGGAAATTACAACTAACAACACAGAAATACAATTATCAGAGAATATCAGAAAACTATATGCCAACAAATTGGTAAACCTAGAAGAAATGGATACATTCCTAGAGACATATAAGCTATTATAACTAAACCAGAAAGAAATAGGAAACTTGAACAAAACAAAAGTCATCAAAGAAATTAAATCAGTAATCAAAAAACCCCTAACAAATAAATGTCCATGACCAGATGGCATCACAGGCAAATTCCACAAAACACTTAATGAAGAGTTAATACCTATTCTTCTCAAACTATTCCCAAAACATAGAAAAGGAAGGAAACATTTATCAAATTAATTCTATGAAGCAGGTATTCCCCTCATACCAAAATCAGATAAATATTCCACTAAAAAAGAGATCTACAGGCCAATATCTTTGATGAACACAGATGCAAAAAACCTCAACAAAATACTAGCAAACTGAATTGAAGAATATATTTAAAAAATTATTCACCATAATCAAATGGGGCTTATACTGTTTGCTAGGATGGTTCAATATTCACAAATCAATCAACTTGAAAGATCACATCAATAAGAGAAAGGATAAGAACCATATGATTATTTCAATAGCTGCAGAAAAAGTATTTGTCAAACATCCATTCATGATAAACCCTCAACAAAGTAGGTTTAGAGGGAACACACCTCACCGTATTAAAGGTCATCTATGAAAAACCCACAGCTAACATGATCCTCAGTGGAGAAAAATAGAACAAGAACAAGAAACAAGAACAAGAACAAGAAAAGGATGTTCATTCTCACTACTTTTATTCAGTATAGCCACAGCAATCAGACAATGAAAAGAAATAAAAGCATCCAAATCATTAAGGAAGAAGTAAAACTGTCACTATTTGCAGGTGACATGAGACTATATACAGAAAACCTAGAAGATTCCACCAAAAAACTACTAGAATTGATTCACAAATTCAGGAAAGTTGTAGGATAAAAATCAATGTACAGAAATCGACTGTATTTCAATACACCAATAATAAAACAGCAGAAAGAGAAATTAAGAAAACAATCCCATTGACAGTTTCACCAAAAATAGTAAGATACCTAGGAATAAATCTAACCAAAGATGTGGAAGACTTGTACTCTGAAACTATAAAACACTGATGAAAGGAATTGAAGATGACACAAAGAAATGAAAAGATAGTCCTTGCTCATGGATTGGAAAAACAATTATTATTAAATTGTCTTTACTATCCAAGGCAAGCTACATATTTAATGCAATCCCTATCAAAATACCGACAGCATTTTTCACAGAACAAGAGCAAACAATTCTAAAGTCTGTATGAAACCACTAATAGCTAGAATACACTAATAGCCAGAAACGCTTAATAGCAGAATACACTAATAGCCAAAGCAATCTTGAAAAAGCAGAGCAAGGCTGGAGGCATCACAATTCCAGACATCAAGATATATTACAAAGCTGTAGTGATCAGAACAGTATGGTACTGGCACAAAAAAAGACACACAGACTAATGTAGTAGAATAAAAGCCCAGAAATAAACCCACTGGGTTTATTCACTCAAAGAATACAAAAACACTGACTCAAAAAAATTAAATGTACCCCTATATTTATAGCAGCATTATTTATAATAGCCAACATATGGAAGCAACCGAAGTGTTCGCTGATTGATAAATAGGTTAAAAAGATGTAGTACAGATATACAATAAAATATTATTCACCCATAAAAAATGAAATCTTCCCATTTTCAAGGACATGGATGGACCTATAGAGTATAATGCTTAACTACCTAAGTCAGTTAGAGAAAGACAAATAATATATGATTTCAGTCATATGTGGAAGTAAAGAAACAAAACTAAGGAGCAAAGGGAAAAGAGAGATGGCGGGAGGGAGATTGAGAGAGTGAGAGAAATCAAGAAACAGATTGGTTTTTTTTTAATGTTTTATTTATTTCTGAGAGAGAGAGACAGCGTGAGCAGGGGAGGGTCACAGAGAGAGAGGGAGACATGGAATCTGAAACAGGCTCCAGGCTCTGAGCTAGCTATCAGCACAGGTCTCAAACCCATGAACCATAAAATCATGACCAGAGCTGAAGTCAGATGCCCAAATGACTGAGCCACACAGGAGCCCAAGAAACAGATTCTTAACTACAGAGGACAAACTGATGGTTACTAGAGGGGAGGTGGGGGGGTACGGAGGAAATAGGTGATGGGGATAAAGGAGTGTACTTATGATAAGCACTGGGTGTTATATGGAGGTGTTGGAACACTATATTGTAAAGTAATATAACACTGTATGTTAACTAACTGAAACTAAAATAAAAACTTATAAAATGAAAAACTGAAAGTAATATAACACCGTATGTTAACTAACTGAAATTAAAATAAAAACTTAAAAAAATGAAAAAATGAAAATTTTTAATAATGTTGTTTCCCCCAAAACTGATTTGATATGCAATTAAAATGGTTTCAAAAGCTGCCCTTTGGTTAATATTTGCCTGGTATGTCATTGTTCATTCTTTAACCCTCAGTGTTTTTGTTCTTATATTTTAGGTATATCTTATGTCCCACATAAATCTGAATTTCCTTTTTTTTTTTTTTTTTTTTTGTATTTATTTCTAGGAGAGAGAGAGACAGCGTGAGCAGGGGAGGGTCAGAGAGAGAGGGAGTCACAGACTGAAAGAGGCTCCAGGCTCCGAGCTGGCAGTCAGCACAGAGCCCGATGCGGGGCTCGAACCCACGAACCGCGGGATCATGACCTAAGCGAAAGTCGGACGCTCAACCGACTAAGCCACCCAGGCGCCCCTGAATTTCCTTTTTTTAATCCAGTCTTATAATTTTTGTCTTTTAACCTTTGATTAGCACATTTGCATATTATTTTGTCACTGTTGTATTTGGTTTTATTCTATCATTGTGTGTGTGTGTGTGTGTGTGTGTGTGTATGCACACACACTTCTTATTTGTCCTACTTGTCTCTACTTTACTCTCTTTCTTTTTTAAAACAAATTTGACATGTGCATTTTATTTCAATCTCCTGGATAATTTTCCGAGGCAATTCAAACGTGGTTTTAGTCTAAAGGATTTGATGCTAAGCACCGGTCTGAGAAGATCACTGGGCCAAGCACCGCTTCCCATGACATTACATGGGGCAGCTTCCCAGGAGGCCCCCAGACCAAGGCTCCAATGATGGCCATGGAAATGCTGGTGTTGGCTGGGACCAATGACCTTTGAGGGCGTGGTCATGTGCCTGTCCTGGGAGAAGAGGGGCTCCTGGATAAGGGCCCTGGGGCATCTATGCTGTGTGCCCTGCACAACTTTGCTTGCTCCCACTGGGACTTGAGGCCTCCAACCCCAAATGGTCCCACAACAAGGGGTGGGGAGGAGGCCTGGGTGCTGGACAGTAAGGACTTGACCTGGCCCAGCCATATGAGACTCAGCCTTGAACCTTCAAATTCAAGGTGTTTAGGAAAGCCTTCTGAGAAAAGCAGCCCTTATTTACCACCTGAAAATTCACAGGAGCACAACCCCACACGGTCAGGAGTGTGAGGTGTCCTCAGAAGTCACACAGCAAAGAAAAGTCACACACACTGGTGTGCAACACCAGTGAGGGAGCCTTCATTTGAAATGCCTTCCTTGTCTGGCACCAGAAGGTTTCAAGCACAGAGAGGTGTTTGAGTGCAATGAGTATAAGAGAGCCAAAGCTCCCACCTCCTTCCCGAAGTCCTCAGTATAGAAAGACCTCGGAGCGGGAGAGCCTTCCTCTATAGCTCCTGTGACCAGAAGGTTACATGCTGGTCAGGATTTATGAGTGTGGTCAATGTGGCATGCTTCCCATGGAAGAGATACACTTGGTGGTTCACATCAGAGAAGGTCTTTGGCCAAGGGGAAGCGGGAACTCCCTCAGCATACCTGTCTCCTTGCTCTGGAGAAATGCATTCACACCTGAATGGAACCAGAGGAGAACAGCCTTTGGAAGAAAGCCTTCAGTCATAATTCAACTCTATGCACCAGAGTCACAGAGAGGAGAGACTACCAGAGCCATTTGTGTGCAAGCCTGCAGGGGCTGTGCTGCATTCCCTGTCTTCCCTGGGCAGAGCTGTTTGACCCCCAGAGCCTACAACAGAAGCCACCTCCTCTCCATCCTGCCTGCAGATATAGAGCAGCCACCCATGTCATCAAAGATCTCCCATGCCTGATTAGGCACAGAACTCACAGGTGGCCAAGGGGACCTGAGGGGTATCTGTTGGCAGGTTTTGAGCAATGCTCCTTTGCTTCATGGAATTTTTTTTTAAGTAGGGTTCATGCCCAGCATGGAGCCCAACATAGGGTTTCAACTCACAACCCTGAGATCAAGACCTGAGTTGAGATCAAGAGTCAGAAGCTTAACCAACTGAGCCATGCAGGCACCCCAGGATTTTTTTAAGTCTATAGGTGACAGCTGTGATGGCTTGTGAATCAAGCCCCATCCTGGACACACTTCCTCAGTATGCCCTGCACCATGTAATAATAAAGCCTTCACCGGAAGTCACATTTCACCATGGGCGTCCTGTGCGGCTGGGTGAAAGTAGAAATGAATGGCTTCCAGCCACAGTGGGTGAAGCCGCACAGCCAGCAGCACTTGCCTCAAGGCACCGTGGAGCAGGCTCATGGACACGGTTCCTCAGAGGGTACCCGAAGCACATGGAAGGGGTCTGCGGACAGACCTTCTTATCTGGAATTCAGAGTTAATTGTGAGTCTAGACCTCACCCTGGGTTGGGGGCAATGTCTGCAATCCTAGAGTGGTCTGGAAGGGTTCTCTCCCTCTCGGGAGTCTGCATTTTCCCAAGATCTGGTCTGCGGTGAGCCCGTGGGCAGGCAGCAGAGCAGAGCATGTGGTAAGGAGCACCGGTCAGAGTGAGCTGGGGGCCAGCACAGATCACCTCTCCAGGAAGCTGGCGCCTTCCTCTCCAGGGGACCTCACAAGGCTTTCATGTCTTACGGGTCCTGGCTCTGTATGATTCTGTGGCTTCATCTCCCAACTTGAAGAAGCCCTAACCTCAGCTGTGGCCTCCCAGGTACATCTGCCCACCTGAGACTCTAACCCCCAATCATCAGTAGTTACAGCCAAGGTGGCAGCTGGCTTCAGCTGATGCAGGTTCCCCTCTGGGGTCCAGCTTTGTCTTCATTTTGACATAAACATTTTTCCTTATTATGTTGTCAGGGCAGCTATTCTTTTAAAAATACATGTTTGTAACTGAAGCTAATATTTTTCGATGGTGGGTACTGAAAGGATTTTTAATGACACTAGTTCACGGTACTGTCAGACACAGAGTGGCAACATACTTAATTTACCCTGAATTCTGTGTATTGATGTCAAAGGTAAGTGAAATAAGCAACAAGCAAAGGAAATGATTCTCAGTCTCACCCAACACTGTTACTCCCTTTGGCTGATCTGAAGCTAAACCCTTAAAGATGCAAGAGCGTCTATTCTGCTGTGACTGAGCCCTGCCAATTAATATCAAGGTCCATGAGAGGCAGTCAGACTGTCAGGGATTGAAGTGGACCTCATATTACTGTAAAGGTGATATGGAGACCACAGTGTTAGACCTAATAGATGACACATGTATGCATATAAAGATGAACGGATGGATGGATGGATGGCGATATAAATACTATTACATGTAATAGTAACAAAGAAATACTATGTACTGTAATATGCACATTGCATTTGTATGCATACATGTATATCTAATTATATTTAAGAATTCTGCCCCATAAATATATACACTCTAATTTCATCCCAGTAGTAAACTTACAAGAGTGTATTATGCCTTGGTACCTGTGAGTGACACACAAGGCATTATTTTTCTCCAGGAGTTGCATTAATAAAAATCTGTTCGTGGTCCTCAGCCCTGTTCGATGGAGAGTGATTGCTCGGGCTTCTTGCCACTTCCCTGGTGCTTTGCAATCACCCTGCAGATCGGAGGGAGAAGACACGCCTAATAGCTCTAGCTCAAAAACTGTACCTGTTGCTATTGACAGACTTTGTTCCTCAGAGAAGATATTAACTGCCAGCTGGCTGTGACAGTTTGTGAACTAACATTGACATTTGTGTTGGCACCATAATAGTATTTACAGCTCAGGAGATATATAAAATCAGATTAGAATAGATCCAGGAAATTTCTGAGGCAAAAAGTAAAACAAGACACAAATTACAAACTTGATCGGGATATAAAATTATTTAGAAAATCGTTTCAGTACTCAGGGTCTCTTTCGAGAAATACCTGCTCTATGTAAAACATCAAGAAATGTCCCAGGTTTGCAAAGAGAAGAGGGATTGCAGAGGACAGAAGATGGTAATTCAATTGTATAGCAGTTCATCCAAACTAGATTTTCTAATAGCCCACTGTGTCAGAAAAAGAAAGGTAGAGAGAGAAGAAGAAAGAAAACAGATTTGAATGATGTGGGAATATAAATACAAAATATCACAGCGCTGGCACAAAGATTAACCTTATATCTTTGTTATTTTCTTTTGCTAGGCTCTGAAGTGGCTCTTCTTCATATTCCATGAATATCACTTTGTACGGAGTTTAAACTGACATATTTCAACATCGTCACCGAAAGTGGTTAAGCCTATAAGAAAATGACACTGGAAGGCAATGGGAAAGGTACAACTTGGTGTGGAATGATAAGTGCTTTGAATCTGAGAACACTTTTGCTGGATACTGTCAGATGGAAGAAAAGTCAGTTAGCATTTGTATCTCTATTCTCCTTTCCTACTATACCCTGAAGATGTCATAATGAAAGAAAATGGACTTAACCGGGTACTTACGGCTGTAGTCCCAGGACAACTTGCAGTCTGACATTCACCAGTCATCCGGTTTGGGACTAAGACATCGTCCCAGCAAGATGGACCCTTTGAGAAAAACAAACATGTACTCAGTGCATGAAATAGTAAACAAATGAACTCCCTACTACGTTTTCTAAAATCTGTTTATACTATAAAATGATCATGAATAGTAAGGGATAGTTCAATGATTTCTGAAATGTAATCCACAGAACATGGCAGTTCTCAAGATCCTTTTGGGGGATCTGGTGGATCACGACTATCATCATAAATACACTAAGATGATCTTTAGTGTATTGATCCAAACGTGTAGTACATTCACATGTAGGCGGCTCCCCACTATGGTTAATTCAATAGTTTGGAAATGTAACTACTTTTCTTAAGTTCGCTGCAACGTCAAATGGTGACTTTTACATGAAAACACCCATGCGATTAAACTGGAAAGGAGTCTTCGGGGGCAGTCGGGGACCACGTGGTGGCATTCCAGGAAGGGCCACCTGTCACAGCCGGCAGGCTGAGCAGACACTCTTACCTCCTCCCTCTCCGAGGCACTGTGAAAACTGAGTTTAAAAATTAGCATGGCGTAAACCCATAGTACCACGGAGAACAGGAGACAGAGCCTTGGTTGAGAAGGGATTTCCATGCATTTCGGGAAATCTGCAGCAGGCTCTAGGAGAGGAGGGCCCCCCTGGGACCACAGAGAGTCTGAAGGCTCAAGAAGAAGGCATGGACCACAACAGAGTGATGCCTGGAGCAGCCCACAGGGAGACAGTGAGAATTTTCATTAATGGAAGATCCTAAAATCTTCTAGAGAGAAAGGTCAGATCTCATAACCAGGCGCAAAAATCGAAATAGAATTTTGAAGCAGCACAAATACCTTTAAAGATCAGCAGAAAGGTTTTTCAACCTAAAATTCTCTACCTAACTGAATTGTCAACTAGGTGGGAGAATGGTGAGGAGTGACTTGGGGATGCACGGACTTGCCGAGGGTTCTTGTGTGGTGGGCGGTCTCAGAGGTCAGGGGAACATCAGACAGCTTGAGGGAAGGCGGGGAGAGGCCCAGCCTTGGCCTCCTCCAGAGTGTGGCTCTGCTCAAGAGCCAGGTGACAGAAGGGTGGTGTCTATGTGGCCGATGGCAGGGAAGAAGGACAGACGGGTGGTGTCGCTGGCTGTGGTGATGACGGGACTTCCAGCAGACCTGTTACAGGGCCTATGCCAGCCAGGCAGAGTGAGGTTAGGGCTGAGGGCGAGCTGCTCTGGGGAGTTTAGACCCAGAGACATTGGGGTTGTGCCAGAAGTTTACGTGAGCAGAGAAACTGGTCACCACCAGTCAGCACCAGGACCACCTTGCTCCACGAGCCAGACAAACAGCCTCCTGGCCAAGGTGCTGCACAAACCAGTGAAAATTTAGAGAGCATGGAAGGATCTCAGCCATTCCCATATCTTCGTGAGTGCTCGCTTCCCCTCCCTCTGCACAGCACACATACACACACCCCTAGGTGCACCAAGCACACACACCCACATGCACACACATCACATACTCTCACGCGCAAGGATACCATACACTTTTACCCACTCAAATGTGCACACACACAATCACACCACAGACCACACACTGGTGCAGCAGACACACGCAGACACAGTTGCTTACACACGCACCCACACAACTTAGAGGAAAACAAGGGAGAGCACAGGGAATCTGGGAGATTGAGCATCTACCTTAATGATACTAAGCCAAACTTCTTAGTATCAGAGGCCATTTGAACCAAATCTCAAAAGGAGCTACATTCTGGAGTCACAGATCATTACACTAAAAGCCACTGCTTCAACCAGAAGGTTGTTAAGTGACTGCAGTAAAGCCTGAGACTCGCTGTCCTCAGGGAGGCCACTTCCGCGGTGGCTCAGGGCTGGCTTCTGGGAAATTGCATTTGGGGAGTGTTCCCAATCGCTTGTTGACACAGAGGGTTTGTCGCGTCACAAACGTCTGTAGGAACAGCCTGGTTTGTGGTGAATGCCTTACCCCTGTCTGTCTGGGATCGTGGTCTGTGCTAGGGAGGGGTGTACAAAGACGAGCCTCCAGTAAAACCTGGGTGTTGGGTGAACGAGCATGTCCTGTGTGGCTGGGCTGGGAGAGGGCTCTTGGAAACTTGCCTGTGGTTTCCTCCAGACTTCACACCACATGCCTTTTCCATCTGCTACTGTGCATCCTGTTGGCGGGATGAAACTCACTCTTGTGTAGGACGATGCACTGAGTCCTGCAAGCCCTTCCAGTGATTCACCGAACCATCTTAGGGACCCTCGACACAATGACATGGATTCATCATCAAGAGCATGTACTCACACCTCCATGGAAGGGTCAGAGTTCATGATGAAGATCACACCCATTATAATGAATAAGCAATTTCATTTCCTTTGCACCTCTAAGCGTAATGTATGCATCTAAAATCCACTGTGGTCATGGTGATGTAAACATTCACTTGACTTTCAACCTTACAATCATACTATTGAAAATGGGCGGAGGGTTGAAATTATGGTTATGGAGCCAAACACACGTCATGCAGCTTGAACAATGTAAACGTAGAAACAAAGGTGGAGCTGAGAGAGGAGGGGAAATGGGGGATTAATATCCTCACCTTACAAGATGTTGCTTTTTTGTTATAAGGCCACCTGTATATTTGATTTTTAAACATAGTCATGTAATCATTCGATCAAAATGACACATGTATCAAAGTAAAAGAGAGATGAAGAAGTGACACCAAGAACCTGATCACATTTATCAGCCTTGCTTTTCCAACTTGACATAAGAAATTCAGTGCGGGCGAAGGGCGTCTGGGTGGCTTAGTCGGTTAAGCATCCGACATTCGCTTAGGTCATGATCTCGTGGTTCGTGGGTTCGAGCCCCGCGTCGGGCTCTGTGCTGACTGCCAGCTCAGAGCCTGGAGCCTATTTCAGAGTCTGTGTCTCCCTCTCTCTCTGACCCTCCCCTGCTCACGCTTTCTCTCTCTCTCTCCTAGAAATAAAAAAAAAAAAAAAAAAAAGAAAAAGAAATTCAGTGCGGGCGAGCGTGGCTGGAATGCAGTCTCCCACATCACATTTCAATCCTCGGCCAAGGACCTATCTTGGCGGGTTATGTTTGCTTGTTAATCTATTTCTCTGTAGGATACTCCATGGATACTAGGAATTTGTTTTCTTTCATTTTTTAAAAAAATGTTTATTTATTTATTTTGAGAGACAGAGTACAAACAGGGAAGTGGCATAGAGAGAGGGAGAGAGAGAATCCCAAGCAGGCTCCATGCTGTCAGATGCAGGGCTCAGTCCCACAAACTGTGAGATCATGACCAGATCCAAGATCAAGAGTGGAACACTTGACCAACTGAACCACCCAGGTAGTTTCTTTCTTTTATAGAGGACTAGGAAAATTTTAGAGTCAAATCTGTGGCTCAGCTGTGGAAACTTTACATAACTTATAATAAATACTAGGTTTACTAATATTAACCTTGCTTTCATATTATTTTCCTTAATTGATTTTCCTTGGACCTCTTTCCTCAGCTTATTTAGTTTTTCTTGTTTTTAGCCACAACGTATTACCGAAAACTTGTCAAATCCTTCTGAAGTGAGGAAGGGTGTAATGAAATAATTGTGAGGGTTTCATGGCTTTCCCCTTTTAACTCTCCAAAATTCCTGGCCACTTCTAACAAGAACAGCATCTTGTGTCTCTTCCATTTAGGGCAGTAGCCACCCGTTCTTAGAATACAGCAGTCCTTGGCGGGACAGTAACAGGAAGTACTGATCACACGCTGTGGCTGGTGGAGACCGACAATGAACTGAGGCATGCTTGTGGTTTGGAAAAGTCCCTGGTTGCAAAGGAAATCCATTTCATAGTGGATAACCATTAACTAAACATGGAGATGTTGCTTCCTGGCTCTATCAACAAGGAGTGGTTCCTTTTGAGGCTGGTTCGGTAAGAAGCACCAACCTACTTAGAGCACGTACAATGGTAAGAGATAAACCTAACATGGGCACAGCCTGGAGATGGAGCCCTAATATAGGGGTTAGGTCCCATTTGCCTTTCTCAGCCCAGAGTAAGATTACCTGCTGCAAAGTCTAGGATGGAACGAAATTGTGTGTAATACAGATATTCTTTTCATGCCTTAATATTTCAAAGTCCAAAAAGCAATGAAGACATTTATGTAACAATTCCTATAGTTATCATATAAGGTACTACTTTATCTGATAAATCCTCATTTTGTACGAGGAAACTGTA
Organism: Hyaena hyaena; assembly: GCF_003009895.1. Taxonomy (NCBI): domain Eukaryota; kingdom Metazoa; phylum Chordata; class Mammalia; order Carnivora; family Hyaenidae; genus Hyaena; species Hyaena hyaena. Next base: position 455,982 of record NW_024081734.1, read on the forward strand.
GGAAGCCCATTCACAATATTCTTCTTGATCTCTAACCATAGCCAGATAATGTAAGAAATAAAACCAATAGGATTCCAATGACTATGGGAATTCAGTGTAATGAAATCAGTGTATTCGTTTATCCACACTTCTCATAGCACTGGTATTGAATGCTATTGCTGTACCCATCCTGAAAATAGAAACCAGTGTTCCAGTGAATTTATGCCAGTACAAAACATTCAATACTGCTCCTTTCGAGTCTTAGGAAATATAAAATGTTAATTGGTTCATCATTGCATACTGTGTTTTAACAGATGCATGATTAAGGCATTTATTATTAATGATCTTTATACAGGGGTACAAAGGTCTCCAGGCAGACTACAAGATGTAAAGGGGACCACATATCCCAAGGCAGCCCTGCCAAGGAGAGAACCCACCCCCCCAATATGTTTCGTCTCTCAAATGTAAAGAATTGGAAAAAGACATCTAAAAAAAAATGTCAGAACGGTGGTGAAATACATGTCTTAATAAAGAATCATTTGGCTGCTGTTTACAAAAGTTCCTCCTATTTTTGCTCAACATTGATTATACAATCAAGAGAATGCATAAATTATTTGAGCATCTATCTCGGGGGCTGGAGGGAGCAAACTGCGGCCTGCTGACTGAATCCGGCCCAGGGTTTGTTTTTACACAGCAAAAACAGTGGTTTTAAATTTTTAAACGGTTAGAAAGCACAGAAAGAAGAGTGCAGCAAGGCATGTGAAGAGTAAGTGACATTCAGGTTTCCGTGTCTGCACATGAACTTGATCAGAACACGGCCGTGGTGGATCATGTGCATAGTATTGTCTATGCACTGCAAAAGCAGAACTGAGTTGTTTCAACACGGTGGAAATACCTACTAAAATACCTACTATTTTCGTCCTTTATGGAGAACATTTATTTGCCCATCGTTGACCTAGGGTAAATGAAATTTTCCAGGTTCATATTGGAAAACACTTAAAAAAAAAAAAAAGAAAAAAACATTGCAGCAGCATTTTGGCCATCATAGAATCTCACTAGTTTGTAGCAACAGCTGCATCCCGGGTCTCAAGTGAAAAATTACTTCAATTAAAACCTTAGAGCCATTGGCCTGTGGAATCCACGTGTGTTGTTAGGATACAGAGATTCACGTTGTTGGAATAAGTAAAAGAGTGGAAGGGGCGCCTGGGTGGCTCAGTCGGGTAAGCGTCTGACTTCGTCTCAGGTCATGATCTCACTGGTTCGTGGGTTTGAGCCCCACGTCGGGCTCTGTGCTGACAGCTAGCTCAGAGCCTTGAGCCTGTTTCAGATTCTGTATCTCCCTCTCTCTCTGACCATCTCCTGCTCATGTTCTCACGTTCTCTCTCTCTCTCAGGAATAAATAAAACATTAAAAATTAAAAAAAAAAAAAAGAGTAGAAGACTCAATGAGAGATGACATTTGGGGATTTTTCCTGCCAGTATCATGAACCAACAGAAAATCATAAACTGGGATATCATTTAAGCACATCTATATGGTGCATGTAAATCAGAAATTCAGCAAAAAGGACTCAATGGCATGAAAAGCAAGTGTTTAAATCTGTAAAATACAAGTCTTAAAATTTACTTTTAAAAATTGTAGGACTAATGTACAAGTCATTTTTGCTATGTCTTACATGTCTAATCAAGTGGAAAACTGAAGTACTTCATTAGCTAACTCTTATCCAAATATCACTCTGACCCAGACTCAGACAAACTGAGAAAGCAAAAGTGGTCATTTTCCAGCCCCCTGAATTATCTAAATAAATTCTATAGCCTGCTTTTCATAGGTGGGCATATCCACTGCTGTTTAAAAAAATTGTAAATCCTGGGGTGCCTGGGTGACTCAGTCAGGTAAGTGTACGACTTCAGTTCAGTCCATGATCTCATGGTTCATGTGCTCGAGCCCCACATTAGGCTCACTGCCGTCAGCCTGTCAGCGCAGAGCCTGGATCCTGCATCAGATTCTGTGTCTCCCTCTCTTTCTGCCTCTCTCCTACTTGTGCTCTGTCTCTCAAAAATAAATAAATGTTAATTTTTAAAAAAAAATTGCAAATCCTGTATTCCAAAATGTTACTAAGACGTCTTGGTGTTTCCAGTTTTTAAAAACGGTTATTTTAGGGGCGGCTGGGTGGCTTGGTCGGTCAAGCGTCTGACTTTCGCTTAGGTCATGATCTCGCAGTTCGTGGGTTCGAGCCCCGAGTCGGGCTCTGTGCTGACTGCCAGCTCAGAGCCTGGAGCCTGTTTCAGAGTCTGTGACTCCCTCTCTCTCTGACCCTCCCCTGCTAATGCTATCTCTCTCTCTCTCTCCTAGAAGTAAATAAAACATTTTTAAAAAAATAAAATAAAAACGATTATTTTACTAGTACTTTTACTTAAACTATGCTTTTACTGATTATTTCAAGTTATCAATTGTGTTGCATTTGGTGTATCCTATTGATTGGTGCTACAAACATTTAAGTCATATAATTAAACTTGAAAGGTTAAAATAACCTTGAGAATTATACTTGTAATATAGTACTGTGACAACAAAACTGTCCTCAAAACTGCTAGAATCAGGGACACCTGGGTGGCTCCGTTGGTTATATGTCCAACTTTAGCTCAGGTCATGATCTTGTGCTTTGTGGGTTCAAGCTGTGCTGACAGATCAGAGCCTAGAGCCTGCTTCAGATTCTCTGTCTCTCTGTCTCTCTCTCCTTCTCTCTGCGCCTCTCCCAGTCACACTCTGTCTCTCTCTCAAAAATAAATAAACATTAAAAAAAAAAAAAACCCAACCCTGCTACACTCAGAACCTCCTTCCTTTCTTTTCCCCTGTGCCTGCAACAAAAAATGATACCAGGAAGAAGCTTCAAAGTTCACTGACCTGTTGGATTCCAATCCACCAATTGTTAGCTATGGACTCCACCTTTTCCAAACCTCTTCTGAAAAGCAAGGGGTCAAATACCTCCTTCACCGGGCTTTCATGAATACTAAACAAAACAGCTACTTTAATATTTGCCAGTCCCCTGGCTGCCTGGGTGGCTCAATTGGTTAAGCGTCCAAGTAACTGACTTTTGGTTTCGGCTCAGGCCATGATCTCACGGTTCGTGAGTTCGAGCCCCGTATCAGGCTCTGGGCTGACAGTGTGGAGCCTGCATGGGATTCGCTGTCTCTGTCTCTCTCTGCCCCTCCCCTGCCTGCTCTCTATCTCTCTCTTCCAAAATAAATAAATGTTTAAAAAAGTTTTGCCCAGTGCCTGACGCATGCTGACTTGCTGAAAAATGACAACTGTTACAAGTAGTATTCCTTCATTCTCAAAATAGAAGTCCCTGAGTAGGGTTCTTTTTAATTTAGTAGACAGATAAGCAGTAATTGGCCAGTTCCAAGACATCTGACTCAGCCCAGTGCCTTTTACATTTTTTTACTTTTTCTCAATTTCCCTGTTACCCAGCCATTCCCCAGGGATTATGTCACTTTCCAGAACATGTGGCTTGTAGCTCTTTTAAAGCATATATTTCTACCCATAGAGCAAACATGGTTCTGCATCTTCCTCCACTGGATTTAAGGGTCCTACGCTTCTCCAAAGTCTAAGCATGGTGCTGTGACTAGAGCCAAGGCCCCAGACTGCAGTCATTAAATAGCAAACAGGAAAAATCACAAAGAAAAAAATCTTTTGAACCAAAATAGTCATCTACTCAACAAATATTTATTGAACATTCCTTAAAACCTGATAATACAGTCATGGAAAGGAGAGAAGTATCCTTTATCCCATAGATTATATAGAGTAGCTACCAAAGCCAATGTGACAAATGAACTGAGCAGCCGTTTTTCAAGCAAATGATATTTTTTAAAATGCCCGTAGCAAATACTGTGATATGTAAAAGAGCCGGGACCCACACACCCTCCTGGTACAAATGTAAAATGGCACAACCCCTTTGGAAACCTTCAGGCATTTTTGATAAAGTCAGACATATAACTGAAAATGATCTGACCATTTCATTTTTGCATATTTACCCAACATAAATGAAATTATGAGTTTGCACAAAGATTGTATGCAAATTCTCCTAATAGTTTTATTCATAACAGTCACCAACTGGAGACCACCCAAACATGTGTGAAAATATGAATGGGTAGATAAAATGTGGTATGTCCATCCAATGGAATATGATTCAGCAATAAGCATCATGTTACTTAAACATGTAACATGGATTATTCTCAAAATTATGTGAGTAAAGGAAGCAAAACATGCAATAGAATATGCTACATGTTCCCACTTATATAAAATGCAAACCAATCTAAAGTAGTAAGCAAATCAGTGCTTTGGGGTGGGACAGAGCATGGAATGAGCTACATAAGAGCATGAGGAATGTTTGGGGGAGTTTTATGGACTGAATTGCGTCCCCTCAAAATTTACATGTCAAAGTCCTAACTCCCCTGCAGAATGTGACTGTATTTGGAAATAGGGTTTTTAAAGAGGCAATAATTTAAAATGAGGTCATTAGGGTGGGTCCTAGTCAACATTACTGTTGTCTTTATAAGAGGAGTTAGGGCATGGACACTCACAGAGGAAAGGCCAGGTGAAGACACATGGAGAAGACAACCCATCCACAAACCAATGAGAGATGGCTCCGAAGAAACTAACCTCACCAGCACCTTGATCTTGGACTTCCAGCCTCCAGAATTGTGAGTAAATAAATTTATGCTGTTTAAATTACCCAGTTAGTGGTACTTTGTTATGGCAACCCTAGCAAGCTAATGTGAGGGTTAACAGAAATGCTTTCTATCTTAATTGTAGCGGTGGTTTTATGGGATTATACATTTGTCAGAAATCCTCAGATTGTACCCTTTAAATAGAGGCAGTTTATCTTACACAAATTATTTCTCAGTAAAGCAAAAAGGAAAGGGAAAAAAATAACAGAGATGTGCCAGTGGAATTCAATGCAGGAAAGTTAGGGAGAATCTTTGTATCAAATGGTACTTGAACAACTGAGTATCAATATCTACATCCATTCCTCACTCCATACAAATTCTAGAAGAAAACAAATGAGGACATCTTTACAATCTTGGAACAGACAGAAATTTCTTATATGGACACAGAAAGCTTTAACCATAAATGAAGACATTTATAAATTGAACTTCAAGGAATATTAAAAACTTCTGCTCATCAAAAGACACTATTAAACATGAATATACATTCCACAGACTGGGGAGAATGTTTGCAATGCATGTATCTGTCAAATATTTCATTTCCAGAATAGATAAAGAACTTTGAAAAGTCAACGCTATAGAGGCAAATAGCTCAATTCAAAACCAAACAGAAGACTTGAACAGACTATGTACAAAATAAGACATGCAAATGGTCATATAAAAGATTACCAACTTCATTAATAACAAGGGAAATACAAATTAAGATCACAAGATACAATTTCATTTGATTTAACTCATAGTGGTAGAAAAAGGCTGAAAATACTAAATGTTGGTAAAAAGAATGGGGCGCCTGGGTGGCTCAGTTGGTTAGCGTCTGACTTCGGCTCAGGTCATGATCTCACAGTTCGTGGGTTCAAACCCCGCATCAGGCTCTGTGCTGACAGCTCAGGGCCTGGAGCCTGCTTCAGATTCTGTGTCTCCCTCTCTTTCTCTGACCCTCCCCTGCTCACACTGTCTCTCTCTCTCTCTGTGAAATAAATTAAAAAAAAAAAAAAAGATTATAGTGATAGAAATCAGGAAATGATTGCCTTTGGGATAAGGGAGTTATTGAATGGAAACTTCTGGAAATGTCCTATATTTTGATTGGAATGATAGGTACATACATGTATATAACTGTCAAAACTCACAGAACTAAACCCTTAAAATATGTGCATGTTATTGAAAGTAACATATTTCATGAGTTAAAACAATGAATCAACAAATATTTTTGAAGCCCTAATTCTCAGTAGCTCTGCAACCTTGGGGAGGTCCCTTAACCTCTCAGGGATCACCTAGACAAGGCTAAATTGGGCAAGTTAGACTAGGGGAGCCTGGGTGGCTCAGTCAGTTGACTGTCTGACTCTTGATTTCAGCTCAGGTCATAATCTCATGGTCATGAGATAGAGCCCTGTGTGTGACTCCATATGGGACTCGGGGCCTGTTTAAGATTCTCTCTCTCACCCTCCCTCCCTCCCTCTCTCTCTCTCTGCTCCTCCCCACTGTCAAAACAAACAAACAAACAAACGATAAACAAACAATTAAATAAATGTATGTTAGAGTAGTGCCAGGCACATATTAGGTTCTTAATTAATGTTAACCATTTCCAACTAACAATTCAGCATCTAGACAAGGGGCAAGGTAATTAGGAGCGATAGCCAATATGGTTTATGTAACAAACTATGTAATGAAATTATTTTCCTTTAAAAAAAGACATCTTTATTTCTTCAGTGATTTTCCCTTGTAGCCTTTGGAGACAATAGTCTATAACTTTTCATAGGCTCATGCAAGCCACTGTCAATCAAAAGACTAACCAGCTCTATGGCTTTGAACTGGTTATTTCCATTCACCATCAGGCTACAGAATTCCTGAAGTCATGGACTGTGTCCAACTTATATCTACATGCTTTGTTATGCATAGCAAAACGTAGTGAATAATCAAAAATACCATAATTGAATCAGGCTTTTCTTACCTGTAAAGCTATAAAAATGAAAGATGTGTGCTTCCTAAAGTTGTTTCGTGTTTTCTTTTTAAACAGAACACAGTCCTTAACTGAAATGGTCTATAGAATACAAAAGTATAAAACAAATAAAGTAGGCCCACTGTGGCTGGAGAGGATGGATGGGTCCTCAAAATGCTTGCCAGCTGCCTCTTCCCTCCTTGTCCTGTGTGACGTCCTTAAAGTACCTCCCCACATGGGACAATTTAAGATCCTAAGAGTCTCTTGCAATAAATCATGGTATGCTCCAGGAAGAGTTTGCAGTGGATAATGAATGGTTGGAAATTCTTCAAAGACTATCAAGGTCTTTTCTTTTCTTTGATGTGATACATATTTATTATGACTAATATTTATGTTTATTGGAAGCTATATATTACACTCTGGGAGAAAGATGGTATAGAATTAGCAGGATCCAGACTTCTCACCCACATTTCTCAAACAAAGAAGGACTGAAGCCAAAGGACTCTGAACCTCAAGAATCTGGGAGGAAAGGAGATGGGGTCTACTAGGAAGACTGCCTTATAGCTGCATGACCGCGAACTGGGGAAGATAAAAACAGGCCGGGACACGAAGGTGTGGAGGGGAGGAATCGCCTTCTGCAGAGAGACAAAGGGAAGAGAAAGAGCGGCTGGGAAAATGTAGGACTGTATCTGGACAAGAGAAAAACCTCGGCCCGGGGGATGGACAGGGAGCCCATCCTATCCCCCCGGTGCTGGGTGACAAAAGAAGTTCCCTCCGGGTTAGATAGTACCCCAGGGGCTCAGCCGGCATCAGGAAGAACCAATCCCCTGCTCTGAAGTGCCTGGGTCTCATATTACATTTCACGTGGCATCATTAATGCACACGGAGTGAGACCTTGGAACCCGGCTGGGTGTGGGGCACCTTAGCCCACCTTGGCTGCACCCGCAGCACAGGCACAGTGGGAGCAGATCCAAAGGACTGTTTTGGGACACCTGGTTCGAGGAGAAGGGACTAGGGGGTTGCCATTTTTCTCCCCACAACTACCAAGGCGGGGCCTCAGGGATTGGCCCGCAGGACCCACAGTGTATAAGGGACCCGCCCACACCAAACCATGCCCTTCTGTGCTAGGGAACTGCTGGGAGCCTGTAGATGATACAGAAACAGAGGGCACCTCCCCCAAGACCAGCGCTGCCGAATTGCCGTGATTAACTCTAGATCAACTCTTGCTAATCAGATATATTCTCCCTTTTCTCATTCTTCTCTCTCCCCTCCTCTGGGCTGGTTATTCTGGTTGGTGGTTTGCTTAAACAGACGTATTTAATCCATCCTCTTGATGCATGTTCTATGCCTCCTTCTTCCATTCTCTCTTTCTAATAATAATTAGACTATATAGTTTCTCTGGGTAACATTATCTTAGTTTATTTATCCTCACCTCCTGCCATATTCTCCTTTTTCTCTCTCTGGATTAATCTTTTAGTCTCTCTGCCTGGTCAATGTTCATTTTCTCTTTCTCCCCACCACTATCATTTCTCTCTTTTTATATGCTCTTCCATCAGCACTGCCTCTACCCAGCTCTTTATTTGTAGCTTGGATTTCTGGTTTTATGCTTTAAGACTTTCCTTTGGTTTTTGTTTTTATTTTCTTATTTTTGTCAGTTTGCTTGTTTATTTGATTTGTTTGTGCATTTGAGTGTTTTTGTTCCCTGTTTGTTCATCTGTCTGTTTTCCTTTCCAGGGATACTGCAAGGAACAAATCAAAGCACACATGGTGGAGAGTCTAAAACATCACTACGAATAGGGAAATAAAATAATCAAAGTCACAACAAGCGAGACCAAGGGACACCCTTAAAAGAACACTTCCTGAATAGCCAGCCCTTGGGCAGTCTATGAGCCCCCTTTAATATAGCAGTACTCACAGGTTCAGAGCAATCAAATGGAAGTGTCTGTATCATAGGAATTCCAAAAGAAGAAGAGAGAGAAAGGGGCTGAAGGGGTACTTGAACAAACCATAGCCAAGAGCTCCCTCAATCTGGGGAAGGAAACAGGCATTGAAATCCAAGAGGCACAGAGAACTCCCCTCAGACATAACTTGAATCGATCTTCTGCATCACATATCATAGTGAAACTGGCAAAATATAAGGGTAAAGGGAGAATTCTGAAAGTAGCTAGGGATAAAAGGGCCCTAACATACAAAGGGAAACATATCAGGGTGGTTGCAGACCTATCTAATAAAGCTTGGTGGGCCAGAAAGGAATGGCAGGAAATCTTCAATGTGGTCAACAGGAAAAATATGCAGCCAAGAATCCTTTATCCAGCAAGCCTGTCATTCAGAATAGAAGGAGAGATAAAGGGTTTCCAAAACAAACAAAAATTTAAGGAATCTATCACCACTAAACCAACCCTGATTCAAAGGGATGGGATGCCACGATGATGAACAATGTCTTGGTACTTTTTTAATCAGACCGACTGGATTTCAAATCCTGTTACCACCATGAGCCACATAACGATGAGGAAGTTACTCATTCAGAACATCAGTGTCTTGTGTGTGTTGTGGGAGTAACAGTTGTTCATATCACATCATAGGGTTTATGGTTAGGTAATAGTTCACACTCAATTACTATATACTATTTACATAGTTAATATTCAACAAATATCAAAAGTTGCTGCTGAGACATCCAGAGTATAAGAAAAATATGATCTTGAGAGAGCACCCCAGGAGACAAAGTTTCAGAAGATCTAAGTTCCAAACATAATTTCACTAGAGTTGAAGCTAATCGCTTTAACATTTTTATGCCTCATTTTCTTATCTGTAACTTGTGGGTAATCAAGTATCAAAGCTAAATGAAATAATGAATGAGTTAACTGATGTGAAAGCCCTTTATCAATGATAACAGGCCATGCAGATATTAGTCAATAAAGGGACAATAGAGCTTTGTGTATTCTTAAGACTGTCTAATTGTAGAAAGTGGTGGACTCCTATGTCTACCTCAGTTTATCCAACCCCATACATAATGCTACTTCCAAGCAGAAGACATGCTTGATACAAAATGTTGCCGCTGCTGCTCGCATCAACAATTAACCAGAGCAAGTGTCTACGCTTGTATGGATTATCTGATGCTGCCACGTTAGCTCACAGCTGTTTAAACAGAAAATCTCAGCTGGCCTTGGAAAACTTCCCCAAGAACTGGGGTATCTGTATAGCTCATACAACATAATTTGGCATGAGGTGGCAAAAAACAATTTTCCTTCTGCTACTAAAATGTATCTCGTGTCTTAAAAAGCAACCACTTCATAATCGAATACTCAATAACATCCTTTTCCCCTCTGAGAAATTATCACAAGAAAAAAACCATCACATGTCTTTAAAGAAACTGCATTGTTATAAATGAAACAACTCTTGGTGCCCTGTACTATGGCTCTGTGGAGTTTTGACACAGTCAATCACTGCCACTATGTATTGAAAGTCCCCTCATGCAGGGCGCCATCCTGCTAAATGCATTAAATGTCAAACAGTGTGCTTATTCCTCCACATTTTCCAGTTACCAAACTCTTCCTAAACCACAAGATGCCTTCAATTATATTACTAAGTGTTGACAGCTTTGCTGTAGGCACATCGCAGTCATAGCAAGATTCAAACAGCAGTGAATTTTTTGTCCTTTTTCATAGAATTTAAACAATGGAGACAAATAAAGACTTACAGATACAGTGATTCACTTTTATGCACTCTTAACAGATTTAATTTAGGAGAACCATATGATTATCTTCATCTGTTCAAGCTCTCTTTACTAAGAATAATCTTGCAATTGCACGGAGGGAAATTTGCTGTGGCCCAGATTAGAGGCAGCCGCAGACAGCATAATATGTGTCTAACTGTTGAGATTGTCATGCTCATTTCAATTCAAGGCATGTAAATCTATTTGAATAACAACATTTATTATCATGTAAAGCTTCATGGTTCCCTCCGCTGGCTTTCTATCTTGATAATTATGACTGGAACTGGACCGTGCTTATTGAATGAGATAAGAAGTTTATTAGATTGCAAGCGAATGCCCAGACTGTTGTCATCATATAAACATTAGTTAGTTCTCAAAATAGAACTCTATGAATAACGCATCATATTTTGGTGTGTGCTGTACTACTGTAAATCCCCAAGTGGGGCTGAAGTCAACTAAGCCACCAGTTCTCAAGGAATGGAAAGGAAGAACTATGTAGGACATGGTTAAAACTTTAAAGGGATCATAGCTTAATTGATTTTTCTGTTGCGGGTGTCATGAACTGTCCAAAAAGAGGGATCAATAGGGGTGATGTGTTGGCCAGTCCACAAGGTTACATACTACTCTGTGGAATAGGTGATCTGTGCTTGTAGGACTTAGAGACAGTGAGGAAAATCACTTCTCAAGAGTCTTAAAAGGCAGTGAAACTGAAAGGGCTCCGTCAATCAGGCATTAGACACAGATATAATGAGCGGGCCTCTAGCTTACCCTAAATCCAGCAGTGCCACTATGTATTTCCTCTTTTTTTAATAATTTTTTAAAATGTTTTTTATTTATTTCTGAGAGAGAGAGAGAGAGATCGTGAGCAGGGGAGGGTCACAGAGAGAGGGAGACACAGAATCTGAAATAGGCTCCAGGCTCTGAGCTGTCAGCACAGCCCGACGCGGGGCTCGAACCCAAGAACCCTGAGATCATGACCTGAGCTGAAGTTGGACGCTTAACTGATTGAGCCACCCAGGCGCCCCCCCCACCCCCGCCATGTATTTCTGAAGCAGGTATTTCACTTGGAGCATCAGCATGTGGGCAGGGGGGCTTTATTTTCTCTCACACTCACCCTTGTAGAGCAAGGCCTTCTTAACAAGAAGTAACCACAAATCCTCCAAACCAAGAAACCAAAAATGATTCTTGGCCAAAAGAAAAATCAGATGTGTCCTTGGATGAGTTGGCGAAGACATTTTTTTTTAAGCAGGGACCAGTTTCATAGGCATTGACCATTTGTTCTAGTTTATACATTTTCCTCCAAGCCTTCTCACTTCAAGATGCTTCTACCTTTCCCTTTCCTTTCTTCTTCCTTTTTTCTGGGACTCTTGTTATCATCAAGGTCTACTCACTGGGAAAAACCACTCCAGCCTATTTATGTGTGGCCTAATGAGAAATGAGAGAAAAAGTTTTAATTCTAAATTACATTAAATTTGCAGTTATCTGAACTTTTTTAGGACTAATTCAAACTGACTGAAGTTCACACCAAATGTAATTGCAGTTTTCCTACACCTATGTGTAAGAATCCCCCCCATTATTTTATCACTTTCTTCCCCTTTAGCTCAACATTTTGACATAATAAAACGAACATGTCTAAATGTCTTTTCTTTGTGTGTATTTCTTTCATCAAGCAAAATGTGAAAGACTATTGTTGAAGAACAACTTCGATCTTGGTTATAAATCATTTTAATTTATTATTTTAATTTTATTAAAAATGTTATAAATGTTCTTAAATGCTTTACTTATTTTTAAGAGACAGAGGGCAAGCTGGGGAGAGACAGAGAGAGAGAGAGACAGAAGATCTGAAGTGGGCTCTGTGCTGAGAACAGCAAGCCTGAAATGGGGCTTAAACTCATGAACTGTGAGAACATAACCTAAGCCGAAGTAGGACACTCAACTGACTGAGCCACCCAGGTGCTCCTTTAATTATTTTTAATATTTACTTATTTTTGAGAGCGAGAGACAGAGCATGAGTAGGGGAGGAGCAGAGAGAGAGGGAAGCACAAAATCTGAAGCAGGCTCCAGGCTCTGAGCTATCAGTACAGAGCCCGATGCCAGGTTTGAACTCATGAACTGGGCCAAAATCAAGAGTCAGAGGCTTAACTGACTGAGCCACTCAGGCGCCCAAATCATTTTCATTCTCTAATTCTATTCTTTTGAAATCGTACTTTTAGGGGCATATTTTTTTTTAAGTTTATTTATTTATTTTTGAGAGAGTGAGAGAGAGCACGCAAGTGGGGTAGGGACAGAGAGAGAGAGAGAGAGAGAGAGAGAGAGAGAGAGAGAGAGAGAGAAACACAAGCAGGCTCTTCACTGTCAGCACAGAGCCAGATGTGGGACTCGAACCCATGAACTGTGAGATCATGACCCTAGCTGAAGTCAGAGGCTTAACTGACTGAGCCACCCAGGCGCCCTCTAGGGAACACATTTATCACCCTACATTCTTGCCTTTGCTCAGAGAACTGGATTACTGTTTTCCTCTCGATGGCCCCACTCATGCACGCGACAGTCCACATGCTGTTTCTGTGAGGAGCTGTGCAGTTTCACTCAGTGGGAAAAGAGTGCACAAATGACTGCAACTGCAAGCATGCCCTGTGTTCCCCAGACTAGCTTCATCGGGAAAACGGCACAGATGCATGTCTGTTGATTCAACATCCATTTCTCTATTGGTTCAAAAGCTAAAGGAGGAAGGGATACTGTTAATTGACATTCTAAAACCTCAATGTCAACTATAGTAATTGTTTCCTATGAACACAGCTGTGGTGAAAACTCCATCGTCCCTCTGCATGTTAGACCCGTTTGCAGGCTTGTTCTTTGGTTTGAGATGTCATCAAAGCTTGGCTTTTCCTCTGGTTCTGACGTGAACCTATCACACATCTTGCCAGTCCCACTAGCTGCAAAACCACTCGTGTGCCTGTTTTTGTTCCCAGAACACAAAACCTCCACTTCAGGCCACCCTACAGGATTTCCACTGCCCAGGTGGGTTTGCCAAGGTGTTCTGCTCATTCTCCTAATGAAACAAAAGTAATGCAAGCAAAATAGATAGAGCTAGTCAAGGATTCTTGTCAGTTAGCTGGGATAATCAACTCAACATTCCTTCAAAACAGCCCCCCAGTTCCCTATTTACCAATAACTCCTCCATGAATTACCAACTTTTAACAAAAATGAAAAATCCAGGATGGTTTATGAGAAGGAAAACAAGAGTTTGCTTTAAAATATTTGTTCTTTGCTCACAAGACTGTGTCTGTTTATAATAATTTGAATCTAAATCAGGTTCCTGCTGTTTTGTTAACACCTCAAACCTGCTCCATTTAAAAATACATGGTAGCAGCCAACAGGTCAAATGTTCTGGCTTCTGATATTCAATATTCTCTTGTTTTTGACAGTTGCAAATCTCATGATTTCAGGACAGGGACACAATTTGTTCAAATGCACTCCATAGCTTAGAACTATTGATTAGGTTTCTTAAAACTAGTGTGCCAACTAGAGCCATATTCATACATGATTTCCATACATGCCACATTAAGAAATTTACCCACAGAAGTGAATTGTGACTAGAATCAAACTCAGGAATCAAAAGGCAAAGGAAAATGCATGGGATGTTTCTCACTCAAAATCACACTCTGGTTTAAGGAAATATTTTCTCAAAACCATGTTACTTAATTCTAGCTAATTCAGATCACATCTGCCATCACGTTATCCAAGGCCAAGACAAATAGTAATATTTTAACTGGAACTTAGTGTCAAACTTTTCCAAGTTTTATAATGAGGCCACTTCTCTGGACCACTTGGCATGGTCTCTGCCTTCTACCTCAAAATGACTCAGCACAGGTGAGCTATCTTGGGCAAAACATTCATCTTGGCAACAGCAAATATATCAAAAATAAATATTTGTGCCTAAAAGCCCATAAACTTACAAAAAGGTTTTAGTTTTTCCTGTGTGAATGAGATAGGGCAGTTATAGCCAGGAAATGTCATATGGAAAGAATACTGTTATTGTACAAGTTTCCAAATTAAGACTTGAAAAAAAAGGAGAGCAATACCTGACTTGAAAGACTCATAACCAGACCCAACCCACCCCCTTTCTCTCCTATCTTGACAGAAAGTCATAAAGCCAGATGTGACTTAACCTTCCCTGGAAAGCAGAGGCCGGCAGACTGGGAATTGTGAGCTCTGACAGCTCATGTCCTGATGACCATGAAGGAGATGGAAAAGCTAATGTGAAACTCACAAAACTCAGTACTCCGCTCACTTGGCAAGGCAGAAGGAGTCGTTCACGCACAGTTAACACCTGACCGCATCATTCCATTAGAACAAGGTCAAATAGAAGGTTCAAGGGAATATAAATGCATATCTAAAACCACAAGGAATGGCACTCAAGGAAAGTGATACTTCATCACCAAGTCCTGTCCTCTCAATATTTGTTGAATTTGTGTCCTCCTCCTTAGTCCCAAAGCCATAAACTTATTTTGAGATCTCGTACTCTCTTTTGGATGATTGCAGTGACATATCCATGCGTGTCTTGTTTTCCATCTCAGCTCCCTCACATGTTTTCTCCACACAACTGCCAGCGGGGTATTTCTGAACAAAAATGAGAACCTGAGATCTCCTCTTAACACCCCCAGTGGCCCCACCCCACGCTCAGGACAGTCCACATTCCTGGTTTCCTAACATGGCTCGTGAAACCCTTTCTGATCTGCCCACTTCCTCCTCCCTCTGGCCTCTCATCCAACTTCCTAGCCATCACCTGCCTGTGAACCCACAGGGACACATACAGGGAAATAGAGGTCTGCATTCTTTTCAAGCCTCCTGGAACTTTGCTTAGAAAATCCTTTGATTTTCCAGTCTTTGTCAGCTGGTAGATCTTAGGATGTGCTTGATGACAGTGATGTCTTTATAGAGCCAGGATAATGTTGTGTTTGAGCTCTGTTTATTGGAAAACACATATTTGTATTTCCATCCTAAACATTCCTCCTCACCCACTCTCTGCTGTTGTCTATTTCAGGTACATATATCATAAGGTGTAGGTTGTCACCTTTCACTTTCCTGCTTGAAAGCTGTCAGCAACTGAGTTCCCCTAGGATTCTTTCCCAGCTATCAAGGCTGATGGAAGCAAGTTTCTGCATCAAATAAAGATGCATAATAATGGCCACCATTTGAAAGGTTTATTAGAATCTAGAGATTCAAGTGATTTCTAAGGCAGCATATAATAGAAAAATACGGACTACAGAGTAAAAGTACCTGAGGTCAAGACTTGCTATTTTATATACGAAGTTGTGACCTTTGGCAAGTCATTTAAATGCTACAACATTCTGATTTCCCCAGGTGTAATGTAAGAATTGATATCAGCTTTCTCTATTTGGGAAATTTGTTGTGAAGCTAAAACAGCTACAAAACCATACAAAAAAGTGCCTTTCTACCTATAAAACACTGTGCAGTCATAGTTATTATTTTTCTTTGCATTAAGACATATCATTTGAATCTTGAACAACATCTACATTATTAGAGTAGCAGGCACGATACTTTATATTGTAACTTATAATTTTTACTTTCAAAAAGAGAAATAATTTTTTTCAGATTATAAACCAAATGCATCTTTCTGCCTAATAACTGAGTTTCACATCTTCTTCATAGAGACCCAACATCTTTTTAGAAATTAAAAATAGTTACAATCCACTTATTGTTAATTTGATGCCAGAGAGCTATTGAGAGAGAAAAAAAACATACAGTGCCATTACTGTCTTTTACCTTAAGAACCATTTATATTTCAGGTTAAAGAAAGTCTGACATATTCCACTAAAAGCACCAGCAACAGAAATCTGTAATCTATGTATGAAGTGATATCATTTTAAAAATACAGAAGTTGGTATCCCTTCAGTTCTCTGAGATTTAATGTTAGAAATTAATGGTTACTGAACGTGTTATTTGTCCAGGAATGGTGAGAATCTTATCATAATTGAAAATTTTTAAATAATTAAAATAATGAGAGAAATACAGTCAAATTAAAATAATAACAGAAGTGATAATTATGATACCCATTTAATTCTTCAAAGGGATCAAATCCATTGAACACATATATTCATATTACCCAAATATATTCATATTATCCAAAATATTTGAATGGTTAGGTCAAACTTCTCTTCCCAAATTTAGAATATACTATTTTTTAATGTTTTATTTATTTTTTGAGAGAAAGAGAGAGACAGAGTAAGAGCAGGGGTGGGGAGACACAGAATCCCAAGCATGACTCTAGGCACCAGGCTCCGAGCTGTCAGCACAGAGCCCGACACGGGGCTCAAACTCATGAACCACAAAATCATGACCTGAGCCGAAATAGGACACTTAACCAACTGAGCCACCCAGGCACCCCTAGAATATATTATAATATGTCCTCTAAATCATAGCATCTCTTTAAATTCTGCTTAAAGTTTATTCATTGCCCTGTCATGTATTGGAAAGGCAGTTACATGGTATCAACATCCATAGAGTGAACCTTTAGAAGAAACTGTAACGCAAGTCAAGGGCAGTGCGAAAGATCTGGGTTCCTGGTTTTTTAAAACTAGGCCACGGGAAATAGTTTCTTCACCTGTAGGAAAATTCAAGAAACTGTGGCTGTTTTAGGCCGATATCCATTGGACGTGATCTGAGAGGTATCGAAAGGCCTGCCACTCTGTGTTGGGTATCATTGTTCAGTGTTACCTGGATATTAAGGTTAGAGTTTTCATGAAGATCCCAAAATCATGATAATGAATAAATTCATGAGTATAATGTGACAGCCGTGTTATACTGCTGGCAGTAGCTATGTAGATAACCTCAGATCTCCCAGGATTCTTTATGATTTTACAAATGTAACTTACACGAATGCTATATTCAGTGAAAGCATGCATAAATCAGTTGTCCTGCACTGTGTTACTAAATGGAGTATACCATAGGTGTGCACAGCATTGCACCTCTGTGGTGTCTATTAAAAAATTTAAGCAAGGCTTAATTATAAGTCAGAAGATCCTTACTCAATAGTAATATATAAGGGCACACCTAGGATGAAATATTTGTAGATGTGGACTGTCAGATAGCCTGGATTTACTGTCACTATGCCAAACTCCACCTAATATGAGAATAGAGTCTCCAGAATCCGTTTGTTTTTTTCAAGGTCTAAGGCAACACATTATTCTATCATCACTGGTTGCTATGTTAGGACAGACTAGCCAATCAGCGTCCTTTGCAAAGGTGCCTGAGCACACACAGTCCTCACGTGGAGGGCCTGAGGGAGTAGAGACACAGATGTTTCCAAGGACAAATCCAGATGGGACACAGGGGAGTGGCCTTAAAAACCCATGGTGACCGGGGCGCCTGGGTGGCTAGGTCAGTTAAGCGGCCGACTTCGACTCAGGTCATGATCTCACGGTTTGTGGGTTCGAGCCCTGCATCAGGCTCTGTGCTGACAGCTCAGAGCCTGGAGCCTGTTTCATATTCTGTGTCTCCCTCTCTCTCTGCCCCTCCCCCGCTCACACTCTGTCTCCATCTCTCAAAAATAAATAAATGTTAAAAAACAAAACAAAACATGATGGCCAAAAGGTCACCAGGTGTATGGGATGTTAGGGAGGGGAAGAAGGAGATAAAGAGATCCTCCTTAAAGCACCAAGGCAAGCCTGCAAAAAGAAACTATAATAACTTTAGATTAAACCATTTAATGTTGTTTAAATGGAGGCTGAGAATAAGGCATTAGCCCCAAATACAAAAACAAGAGAGGTGAAATTAAGGGGTCAATTACATTACAGATCTTCTGATCCCAAGGTATTAAGTACATTAATTTATATTAACTTATAGCCATCAATCTACATATGATTTCAAATAAGCAATACATATGTGATTATTTAGTCTTTCAAACATCTATGCTGCATCTACTATGTGCTAAGTTCTGGGTTAAATGCTAGAGATCAGAGATGACAAAGGTTCAGTACCACACTTAAATACCCCATAATTAAGTGGAGGGAGTAAAGATACCAAATATTTTATAATGGAATGTATACGATATTAAGGGAGCTCAAATAATGGAGAGACCAATTATAATTTTGTTTTTAAAATTTTTTTTAATGTTTTATTTATTTCTGAGAGACAGAGAGAGACAGCATGAGCAAGGGAGAGTCAGAGAGAGAGGAAGACACAGAATCTGAAGCAGGCTCCAGGCTCTGAGCTAGCTGTCAGCACAGAGCCTGACGAGGGGCTCGAACCCACGAACCATGAGATCATGACTTGAGCCAAAGTCGGACACCCAACCGACTCAGCCACCCAGGCTCCCCTATAATTTTGTTTCAAACTTGAATAACGGTGCAAAATACCCTTACCAATAAGTGTGGGTGGGGAAAAGGGAGTTAAATCTTTTTTCCATTTATTCTCAATTTAAACTGGTTAAAATCCAATAAAATAAGGATTCAATGTAAGTTACACTTTTTAAATTGTTGAATAGCTGGATTAAATGGTTGATCGGTTGAGGCCAGGAATATCTTCATTTCATTGCTTTCATTACTGCCCACTCTAATTTAAGAATATTTGTAAGAGAATTGTACCTATGCTTAAAAAAGTATTTTAAGTCTCAGAACTGAGAGATTTTATTGCCCATAAAAAGTGATTGAAGGAAAAAAGAAAAAGAACATACAGAGATAAAGTTATTTTTTTAAAAAATGTTTTATTATTTATTTTTGAGAGAGAGCAAGGGAGAGAGGGAGCACAAGCAGGGAAGAGGCAGAAAGAGAGGGAGACACAGAATCTGAAGCAGGCTGTCAGCACAGAGCCCGATGCGGGGCTTGAACTCAAGAACTGCGAGATCAAGACTTGAGCTGAAGTTGGATGCTTAACCAACTGAGCAACCCAGGTGACCCTAAACTGATTTTTAAAAATAAAGTTACATAGGTACAGAACAGTGCCAATGGAGACGGCATCTCCACTCCACGCTATCCATCTAACAATGTTACCTGTTCAAGTCTTTGAAATTCCTCCACTGAAGCCCTATGTTATTTTGAGTATTTTAGTAGTCACACTATAAGTGGAGAGTGAATTCACAATTAATACACACCCTTCTCTTTTAATAAAAATTATACTCTTTCATTATTCTACTTACAATTTCCTCTTTAGGGAAGGTTTCTTCCTAATGTTTATAATGAACTCACCCTAGTTGGCACTACACGATCTTAAATTTTTAATGAGTTCATAACTACTGTGGTTGCCTCTCAAAATGAAGATCCTCTGAGTACATGGAAAGCCTCTTTATTTTTTTTTATTTTTTATGTTTATTTTGAGACAGAGAGAGAGACAGACAGACAGACAGAGTGTGAGCTGGGGAGAGGCAGAGACAGAGGAAGACACAGATCCTAAGCAGGCTCCAGGCTCTGAGCTGTCAGCACAGAGCCCAATGTGGAGCTCGAACATACCAACTGAGATCATGACTTGAGCTGAAGTCAGACGCTTAACCAACTGAGCCACCCAGACACTCCCAGAAAGGCTCTTTATGATACAAGATCTAGCTGCTTAGAAATAGGGTAACCGAGGCATAGTAGTAGTTTTGTTTTTTTTTTTTTTTTAAGAAAATAAACAATCTTTTTCAGAGTACAGACAGTTCCATGACACAAAAAGGTGTTCTGAACTAGCACCTTTCTCATCAATAGAAAGGAAAAAAGAGGAAGAGATGGATGAGGGGGAAAGAGGCTCCTACCATAGCAGCAATGTCAACACTACAAAACACAATCTTAAACATGTGTTAAATTCTTAAAATATGCTTAACAGCTGGTAAAACTGGTGCCAATCAGAATTAAACAGTAAGAATGAAGACTAAATCCCTGGCCAAAAATCAGCACCTCTGGGAGAAGCTGGCCTGGCCTTACAGAAGTGTGGTTGAGGTGGGTGAAAGGGACACATCAAAGTCAATCTGAGCAGCTTTTATAATACTTCTCTTTTGCAGCATCTATATCTCACCCTTAACTGAAACATTATCTATGCCTTACCTGTCGGAAGTTGCCTCTGCAGATAGAACCCAAGCTCCTTGAGACAAGGGACCTTTTCTGAATCTCACTGACCGCTGTGCATAAAATTTGGGCTGAAGGCATATTTGTTGAATGAAATACATGAATATTTGAAGGATTCTTGAGTGAAATTCAAGCCTAAATTGAGATGAAAAATATGAAAATGCCTGGAAAGGAATATGGATTATAAACAGCAAGTAATATGCAGTAAGATTCCCAATTGGATGCTTCCTGAATTGAGGAAGCACATTTTCTAAGATTCCAGAGATGGCCAAGTGCTTAAGTCACCATTGAGGTAGGCCTGGGAAACACAAATATACCCGCAGGAAAGACAATTTTTTGATCATTTGTTTTAGTTGCTTTTATTTTGATGTAAATACCACTTTTCTTTTATGGGTAGACTCTCATTTCATGGCAGTAGAAAATGCCTCAAATGGAAATGCCCCTACTGGCAACACAATGACTAAAATTATATTACGATATCAAAATAAATCATATCAGAAACATTCTTAAACATTCAATTTTAATGCAAGAGATAGGAGCAAGACATAAGGAAAAGAAAGTAGAAAGAGAAATCAAATATACATTTGAACTTTGTGAAAATAGGTTTGGAGCTACAGACTGGATTTTTGCTTTGTTTAACTCAGTCCAGAAATGAGGACTTATTCATGCTGGGCATTGAGCTTTACAATTGAATGAAGCATATTAAGTACCTAAAGGTACTTACAGACCAAATTCTGGACTAGAATAGCTCACCACAGACTCCCAGTCTCTTATCTCCAGGAGCTCTGACATTCTTCTGGGTTAAGGGTCAGGGATTAGAATACAGAGGTGGAAGGAAACAGCAAAATTGGAGAACATGGGGGATGCATTCTAGTACTGGTCCTTAAACTGTCTTACATCAGTGGGGACCTTTAGAGAGGCCACAGTATTAACCATATTCTCCTAATTCAGAAAGTAATTAGGCAGAGAAAAAAAAAATAGGCACTGTGTATCTGAAGACCAATTGCAATTCCAAGAAGGTAAAAATCCCCAAAAGTATTCAAGGATTCCAGAAGCATTTTGGAATCCTTGGCACTGTTTTGAATCCCTGGATACAAGAAGAAACTTGTTTCAATCATTAGAAAGCTACAAACTAATAATATATGGCTAGTTTTAAAATTAACCAGGTATTTTGTCAGTGTGCCAAACTATTTGTCACTCCTCTATAATGTTTAAGAGAATAGCATTTATTGGGAAAAGATAAATCGGCTTAGTAAAATTATGTATATATTTGTTTAGGAAAAGCCTTGAACAAAGAGGTTGAATTTTAGATGCTTATAATTCTATTGTAAAACAGATAAGATTATGTCAACAAACTGAATAACCAAATGAAATAAACACATTTGAGAAAGAGACAAACAACTGGAATTCGTTCAAGAAGATGTATAAAATCTGAAGAGAGCTATAACAAGTAAAGATATTGAATTAGTAGTTTTATAACTCCTAGAGAAAAAAGAGGCCCAGGCCCTGATGGATTCAATGGTAATTTCAATCAAATATTCAATTGATTTTCAACAAGGGGTCCAAGACATTCAATGGCTAAAGAATAACATCCTCAACAAATGACAGTAGGACAAATCAATATCCATATGCAAAAGAATAAAGTTGAACCCCTACTTCACACTACATATAGAAATTAAGTCAGATGGTTCAGAGGCCTACATGGTAGGGATAAAATAATAAACTGCTTTCTTAGAAGAAAACTTAGGAGTAAATCTTTATGACTTTGGGTTTGGGAATAGTTTCTTAGATATGACACCAAAAGCAGAATCGAACGGAAAAAAGAAAACCCAGATGGACTCAGCTTCAACTTTTGTGTTTCAAGAACACATCAATAAAGTGAAAAGGTGACCCACCAATGAGAGAAAATACTTGCAAATCACATATCTCATAAAAAATTTGTATCCAGGATATATAAAGAACTCTTACAACGCAACAGAAAGAAGACAAAGAAACCAATTTTGTAAAAATATACATTTCTACAAAGAAGACATATAAATATGGCCAATAAGCATATGGAAAGAGGTCCAGCCTTGTTATTCATTAGGGAAATACCAGTCAAAACCATGAGACATTACTACTGACCCATTGGACTGGCTAAAATTAAAAGCACACAAACAATGAATGTTGGAAAGAAGGTGGATTTCTGCAGGCAGAAATGTAAATTGGTATGGCCACTTTGGCACATTATGCCCATAAGAAACATTGTACAAGGTTGTGTACAGAAGCATTAATCATAATAGTCAAAGAGTAGAAATAATCCATATGTGCATCAACTGATGAATAAACAAAATGCAGTATATCCACACTATATAATATTATTTGGCAATACAAAAGAACTGAGCTACTACTGATTCTTGGAACAAACATGCATGAACTTTGAAATATTGTTCTAAATGAAAATATGCAATTACAAAAGGCCACAAATTACATGTATTCCATTTCATGAAATACTCAAAATAGACCAAGTCCAGAGAGATAGGAAGTGGATTAATGGCATCCAGGGATGGAGAGAAGGAAGAGATTGGGAGGGGGAATATGAAGTGCCTGCTCATGGGTACAGATTTTCCTCCTCAAGGTGATAAATGTGTTCTAAAATGAGATGGTGTTGATGGCTCCACAAATCTGTGAGTAGAGGTAAAATTGCTGAATTGTACACTTATAGTTTTTCTTTGAAAAATTGCAAGCATATACAGAATTAGAATAGACATCAACCCCCCAGTATTTCTGACCCAGCTTCAGCATTCAAATCAATATTCTGATAATCTTACTATGTATTAGATAATATCAAAATATTATCATTAACTTCATTAATATCTTAGATATGATAATGTATAATATATTAATAGCACTGTTATAATTTAATAATAGTATTACTCTATAATATATAATTATATAACATAATTATATTATTATGTGAAATATACATTTATAATAAGAATGCAGAACTCATGCATAGAGGTAAGAGCACATTACATTTTGTATACTTTCTATACATTGTTACTATGTTGTAATAAAAAAGTAATAGTGCATTAGTAAAAGTAACAACTGGCCAGTTGAAATTTATTTCTAGGAAAATTTTATATATATCTTATTTTAAAATATTTCTGTCTTAATTAGTATTAGAGAGAAGTATTTGGGAGCTTCTAGACCTCACAGTCTAGGGTCCAAACATGATTACCTGCATTCTCCTAGTGGTAGAAAATAATAGCCAGAATTAAAAGGAAATAAATCAGGAAACAGCATTACTGAAGAAGTAACTGGTTTGGTCTACATTCCACTTGTTTGTGCCTATATATTATCCATTTAGCTCAATATAGAAAAGCCAGAATTTTTTCTCTATTTTCTCATTTTATAAGCCAGTGATTTTTCTTTCCAGTCAATTCTAAATAGAGTACATCACAAAAGTTCTATCTATATGATTATATTACTTACGTAAAATTGACATATACTAGGATATATTATGTCTCCTTAAGACCTATTTAAAATAGCTCTTAAAATATATCTTATTAGAAATACCCACTTTGTTGAAAATTTCTTCATTTCTCTCATTATATTTTCTTTTTATATAGCACATTACTGCTATGTGATTATAAACATTTATTTAAATTATAAGAGGAATTATGATTCTACTATATTTTGTACAGTTGTATGACATGAAACAAATGTGCTATCATAGTTTAAAATTAAATTCTCACCAAAAGCATAATTTAATGCTATTTACATCATACAGCTGTTTAGGACAAGACAGAAATGAGAAAAAATGGAACAGTTATGTGCCATTAGTACAGTTTACTAATAAAGCTCATGCTTCCCCATTCAGCTTAAGAAGGATTTTAAACACTGAAGCTAAAAGTTACTATCAAAACCATAAGACTTATGCATAACAGCATCCAGCTAAAGTTATTAAAATGTAAAAAGCATAAATAGGTCCAGGATCAGGGATCCTGTTAAGTAACTGACTTGATAGAAATCCTCCCTGATGCTTTTGGAATATTTTTTTTTCACTAAAATGAACATCACAAGGAAAGCTGAATACACTCTGAACACTCCATCATAAGGCATGCTACGTTTAGTTTAGTTTTATGGGTAGAAAACAACAAAAGCTCACCTATTTTACTATCACTTTAAATAATAAATTTTCTTTTGATGGGGGAACATTCATGGTATGTAATTATTATAAAAATATAAAGAAGAACATGTTTGTGGTGCACTATTGTTTGCAATTAAGTTCTCATCCGTATTGTAAGTCTGTCATTCTATTACCATACGCATTATCAGTGTGGCCTTCTGAAAGCACATAGTAAACACACAAATAGGATCACGCTCTATATTTTTAGAGGATATAAGTTTTAGCAGCTAAATGAGCCTGTACAAATAAAAATACGGTATCATCACCCCTGTCTGTTTTATGCTTTACTGACCTCCACGTTTGATATTTTAAAGGGATAGGCATACACGCTCTACACAAACGCTACCCACAGCTTCTAACATCACTGGCCTTTCAGACATTTTCCCTGGTCTTAAAAAAAATAAATAAACATATGAATGCTGATGAAGTGGAAAATTAGTCTTGTGGGGACACCGTATATATATATATATATATATATATAACCCATGAGATTGATGACAAGTATAAAGTGCATCCTACAGGGCTGGACTGACTGTGCCCACCGCAGAGAAGTCCTCATCTTACTAATCTGTTTCACGCTCAGCCCCCAGAGCCAGAACTCCATCGGAAAGATGTGAACTGCCATCCGGAGCCATTTCACGATTTGAACCAAAAGGTTTACAGTCCTGCATTCCAGTTAATTCTGCTGCTTTTAATTCCAGCTGGACTTAAACTCTTATCTCCGGATGCCAGGCCTACAGATAGGGCCTATCGCAGGAGCTCTAATCGCCAGGGAACACTCCACTCCATGACCCAAGTGAGATTAAATCCCCCCAGATAGCCTAAGTAAATGGCTCAGGACTTGTTCCTGTCACTCTCACTAATGCCTCTGTGCCGCGAAAGAGACTGGCAAAGGTGTAACTATCTTCCAATTATTAGCTGCACTTCCTCTTCCTCTATCGCTAATTCCGGCAAAATGTCCCTTCGGCAGAACAAAAAACTCAGAGGCAGCAGCTCTTGAACTTTCTTCTCAAGTATATGAATCGATTTGTATATTCCTGGTATCATACAGACACACATTTCCCTCCTCTTTAGGATCTTTCCAGCAAAGTTCTTCCATTTTGCCTTGTGAACCTTAGGGAGAGCCCTAAGAAAGACACCATGGTTGGAATGGTATAAATTAATAGAACTTAGCCTATCATGTTGGATCAGACAGATTCCATCTCAAAAGTAGGCATACCTGAAAGTAAAAGGATCTAGCTTTCAGTATGCGGGTTAGTTGTACTCTCCTGTACTGGCCTAAAAATTTATTTTAGAATGATCAAAACTGGCATGCCTGGGTGGCTCAGTCGGTTAAGTGGCCGACTTCAGCTCAGGTCATGATCTCACAGTTTGTGAGTTCCAGCCTCACATCGGGCTCTGTGCTGATAGCTCAGAGCCTGAAGCCTGCTCTCGATTTTCTGTCTCCTTCTCTCTCTGTCCCTCGGCCATTCATACTCTGTCTCTCTCTCTAAAAAATAAATAAACATTAAAAAATAACAATAAACAAAAAATAAATAAAAATATATAAAATGATCCAAACCGAAGCACATCCAAATACACTATGGTAAACATCTCTTAACACAACTTGGGAATTACTTTTAAATGTCACAGAATTTTTAATAATTTGATTATGCATCCATTTCTCTTTTTTTAAGTTTATTTATTTATTTTGAGAGAGAGAGCGAGCAAGCATGCAGGGGAGGGCAGAGAGAGGGAGAGAGAATCCCAAGCAGGCTCCACACTGTCAGCCCAGGGCCTGATGTGGGGCTTGAACTCACGAGCTGTGAGATCATGAACTGAGCCAAAATTAAGAGCTGGATGCTCAACTGACTGAGCCACCCAGCCGCCCCGGTTATGCATCCATTTCTCCCTGGGCTGGATTTCCCTGAGAGCAGTGACAACACCATGATTTTTCTTGCTTGTCCTGTACTTCACTTAGTGCAAGGTCCTTGATGGACTCTTCATAAATGTTTAGTGAATAACGAAAAGGGTGGCAAAGAAATGCTTTAAATAAATCAGTAAGAGGATCTACTGGGCTCTGCAGAATCATTCAGAAGACAGGCTGAGTTTGGGAGTAAGGATAACGGGCAAAGACAGGAATGGGTCAGAGCCTGGCAAGCACAGGAACCTGGGGTCCAAAGGTCAGTATGTCAAGACTCCAGTAAAACACAGGCATCGCAAGTGCAGAGCAAGGTGCTGCCATCAGGAACACACAAAGCATCCCATCTGTGACTTGGGGTTGTGGGAAGAAACTCAGGTAAGTGATTTAGGAAAGAAGGGGCAGAGGATTAGGGTCATTGGCTCTAAGTTACTTTAGGATGGTTTAGATGACTGAGTTATTTTTACATGTATTTGATCTTCTCCACTTGATCTCTAACTGCAAGTAACCTTAATGTGAAGGACTTTACAAAGAGAGCATTCTTCATGTGATGGGGAGAATTTATACAGATTCATACCACGGCAGTATCTAAACTGTCCAGCTCTCCTGGTGACATGGTTTTATTTCACATTGTTAAGTTTCTATTCACTTTGTTAAAAAAAAATTGTGGTAAAATTTAACTTAACTTTTTACAACTTAACCCTAACCTATAATTTAAACCGTTTTCAAAATGAAATATCTAAGTTTAGGAGAGAAACAGTCAGCTTTTAAATGTATTTTGAAGTTTCCTATTGAAAAGAAAATATTATGAAGCCTTTTATGTTGTATATGTCCAGAATTTTATGACAGTGTATGTATCAAATAATATTTAATAACATATCAAATGATATGATATAATATAAATATCAAATACTACTTACTGAGCACTTTATGAACAAGGCATGTTTTTTTAGGCCTTGTGGAGTTTGTATCTTAGTGGAGGGTGGGTAAGATTGGAGGTGATCGTGGTGATATTTGATTGTCTGGTGATATCAGATAAGAAAATAAATACAGACAGATGATGATGATGATGATAATGATGATAATAGATTGATAGATGCTGTGAAGATACCCAAAGGAGACCAAAGATGACTGAGTGGGGCTGAGGGGGGTATACCATTTTATGAGGGTCATCAGGGAGTGCCTTTTTTTTTTTTAAATTTTTTAATGTTTTATTTATTTCTAGGAGAGAGAGAGAGACAGCGTGAGCAGGGGAGGGTCAGACAGAGAGGGAGTCACAGACTCTGAAACAGGCTCCAGGCTCTGAGCTGGCAGTCAGCACAGAGCCCAACGCGGGGCTCGAACCCACGAACCGCGAGATCATGACCTGAGCGAAAGTCGGACGCTAAACCGACTAAGCCACCCAGGCGCCCCAGGGAGTGCCTTTTTGATAAGATGGACTTAAAATTGTTGCAAATGAATTACAGCTATACACGAGTTTAATTTTTCTAGAATTAGGTCAGGTCAAGAGTATATTTTAAAAGAAATGGGGTCTTGGCCACAAAGATGTCATTGCAGAGATAAAGGAGTCCTCATGAGATCCATTCACCTCTAGGACTTACCTTAAAAACCAACAAGGTGAGCAATTTGTGAAATTCAGGGTCTCCTTCATTGGCATTGCAGGGAGGGCCTTAGGGGCAAATGTAGGTATGAAGCTGATTTGTATGATCTTTTCAACCTTGAACTGGTGGTATGTAGAACACGGGATATTTTGAGATGGCATTTTAAAATATTAGTCCACTTATTTACAAAAGAAAACACTTAATACTGAGATATTTTAAATGTTTACATGGATATGTGAATTATTTTATTGTAATTTAAAATACGATAAAAACTTCAGCAGTTCCAATCTTATGAGCTATTTATTTGAAAAATAATGTAATGAATTTCTAGATTTTTGCTTCTCCAAATCATATTTCTGTGCAATGTTCCTGCTGCCTGCCCTTAAGATCCATATTTACTCATTTTGCATTTCTTTTCAAAGGCTTCCATAAATTCAAAGGCTATATTGATACAAGCTAAATGTCTAAGAAAAATTCTGGTGTCAGAATGGTTTGATGGAAAGATGTGGGCTTCAGAATTGGACATATGTACGTCTTATGCTGCATCAAACGATGTGCTGCTTTGAGACCTTGGACAGTTTATTTCCCTCAATGGCTCACAGTCCTCTCATCTGTAAAATAAGGACAGTGACACCTCACTGAGAGTGTTAGAGGAGGAAGTGAAAGTGCGTACGTACACACACAGTGCTTGGCAAACATGTCACCTGAACAAGAGGCAACTGTTAGTTGACAGGTTCGAATGTACAGAAAGATGTGTCCGTGATAAGTGTCCTCCTTTGAGGCAGTTATTTTGTCTGTACAGCTAACAAATTTCAATAAGTTAGTTAAATGGATGACTATAACCATGAAGATATCTATACACTTAGAGATTATCATATTTTCTCTTCCCAACCACTAATAAAATACTATAACCCAACTATTTTGTCTTGCTGCACTTTCGGCTGTGCCTGTAAAATTCTTCTGGAAAATTCAAATTCCCTCAAACTCCATTCATTGGGCTCTAAAAATTAGTTATAAATTATTGATATTAATCCTCCAATGACATCTGATTTTTGCTGTGGTTACAGACGCACAGGCAAATAAAACTACATGAACCAATTTATCCCAACTAATCCTTTAATAAACATTGTAGGGTCAATCAAAATTCAACTCATTTAGTTGTATGCTTCCCTTAGAAATCACTTCTATTTTGATAACTATCTCTACTATCACTGGAAAGAATTATTTTTCTCAGCAAAAATATATAACCATCTATCAAAATACAGCTAATGTGTCTGTATAAAAGATCTTCTTAAATATTAAATAAAAATACCACTTAAGTAAAGGCAATTGAAAGAATATCTAATATGTTAGAACACCTATTATATGCAATATATAC
Source organism: Hyaena hyaena (assembly GCF_003009895.1). Lineage (NCBI taxonomy): Eukaryota > Metazoa > Chordata > Mammalia > Carnivora > Hyaenidae > Hyaena > Hyaena hyaena. Next base: position 485,438 of record NW_024081734.1, read on the forward strand.
AAGCACATTCATACATTATCCACACAAAACTTTATAAGAGCAGCATTAGATCCTTATTTGACAAATGGATAACTTAAGGCCTAGGAAGCTGAGATAATTTCCCCAAATGCATATAAAGCAAGTGAGACAGATAGGATTCAAATGTGGGTCAATGCAACTTGGAGAGTTTCCAAATGGTGATGGAGGATATAGATTTTACCTACTAAATAACTTTAATGTCACCTCCAAGCTAATCATTTCACTCCTTTGCTAAAAAATCTTCAGTAGCTTCTACCACCTTGTGTAGTCATCCACATTTTTTTTAACTAAGTATACTAATTAGTCACAAATTTGAGCACATCCCTCTAACATATCTTTTTTGTTTATTGACAAATTTGGTATGTCTTACTTTACCAAGACATTATGTTCATTACAAAATATACACTTCTTGAGCTTTAAGAATGGGAAGACTGCAATGTTGAGATGAAGTTACTGGTTTTTCACTATTGCCTAAGAGGCCAAACCAGAAACTTCTTGTAGTTCTCTTAGTGTTAGTGACATTTTGTAAATTTCTAGATGGCATCCTTGAAGTCTGTCCTCAAGTTTTGGATGGTTGCTTGGTCAGAGTTCCTACCTGGCTACAGCCTACCACTGTTATCAGCTGCCATTGCGCAGCACAGCACACCTCAGCAAGTTCATGGCGAACAGTAGACGTGGATCTTCATTTCAAATAGTGTCTCTTCATTTGAGGGGCCATAATCTCATCAGATTTCATAAGATCACCAATAGTTTATTTGTTAATGTGGCTGGTGAAGGGTCCACACTAGAGGCTGAGGTGTCATATCACTCCTGATGTCCATGTGTGCTAGCTTTCATGTAATCTTCAATACTGTGTTCTTTCATGAGAGTTGCTTTAGTTTCAACTAGATGTCCCTACCAAGGCTTTTGCTTTACCCACAACTATTTGTAGTTTATTGTGCTTACCATATAATCTCTCAGGTCATGTCTGTGTTCAAGCTGAGTCCCCTACTGAGAATATCCCTCCCTCTTGCATATCTAGATTATTCCTACTTATCTTGTAGATAAAGTCAGATTAGGAGTGACTCCCTCCCATATTATGGATGGGTTGGAAGGCCTTTATTCCTTATACTTGGACAAGTTAAGGTTAATTTGTTCAATATCTCAGTAGGATGGCCTGAAAAGAATTTTACTCTGCAAGCCCATGGGAGAGGCTTGGAACCTAACCAAGGTCCCCATCAAGAACACTATATGAGCAAGTGAAGGGGCTGGGGGATGAATGTTGAATGAGGTAAATGCTATCTGCCATTATGACTAATGTGCAAACTCTGGAGTCATTTTTGAACACACGTAATTCAAAGCAAAGACTGATCGATCATACATTTTTAAATGTACTGTATCTTTAATAAAAGTTTATTGGTTTGGGGGGATTTGGGAACAACAGTGCATTTACATCCTTCTAAACAAAACTAATCGATGGTAGCACACATTTTTCTTTACTACTTTCAAGTATAATATAATTACAATTTGAATCTACACTTTTTTTCAATTCAGCTCATAGTTTCCACTGAATCACTTATGGCCATTTGTAGCCATTCCTAACATCACAGTTATGAGCTCTTTTTTGAAAACTATTTCTAGTGACCTTGACATGTTTAGGGCATTTAAAATTATTCTAAGGAATACCAAAAAAAATATGGGCTTTGGTCTGCCTGGCCAGTTGTGTTAAACTTGTAATTTCTTTGTACTTAATTAAATTTTATACTGCAACAAGTTAAACCATGTTTATTAAAAGTCAACTTTTGATGAAAACATGTTCCTCTCTGGAGAAATAGTCCTTCAGGACCTGGGAATGTGTCACACCAAAGACTTTTGGCATTGTTAGTTTTATCAATTCTTCTAATGTCTGTAACTATGATTCCTGGTATAAAGCAGACAGCAGGATAATGCTTTATTGAAACATTCAATTGAAGTATAACACTTGCACATATTTTTTGAAACCTCAATTTAAAGTTGCCAGTATGATATAAAGAACTATTTTTTGAGAATAAGTTGCTGACATACCCTATTGTACCTTAAAACATTAGTGTACATTTTTTTATAAACCAGAGATTCTCTTAGCTAATCTCGGTCCATTCATCCAAGTCAGGAATTAATATTGACACATTTTTTTCATTGAATCTTCAGGCTCCATCTAAGCTTTCTCAATTATGTCCTTTACATACATCTCTCTCTATATATGTATACATACATATACACATTCATATACTTATATATACAAATATACATATATACACATACATATATATAATAGTAGCTAAAAATCATGCAATGCAGTTAGTTGTCATGCCTTTTTAGAATTTTAGTCTGAAATGGTTCCTTGGTTTCTCTATGACTATCACAACCTTGGCTTTTTTGGATATTACCAAAGGGTTACCCTATAGACTGTCTGGATTCATTTGTTATATCTTCATGAATACAGACGTGCATCTTTGGCAGGAATACCACAGCAGTGATGCTGAGTCCTTCTCATTGCATCCCATTAGGAGGCACATGGATCTAATCCTCCATCTTTGAAGAGGTTCATCTGGATCACTTGTCTAACAGTAGCATGTCAAACTTCTACATTGGAAATGTATACCCTGCAATTAGTATTTATTTTATAGTTGGATATTTTGAAATGACATAACTCCTGTTTCTCATCAAACTCACACTTTATTCAGGATGGACCCATGGATTCCTATTTTATTTTATGGGTTAATTCATTCTGTTACTATCATTATTTTGATGCTTCAAAATGTCCCAGATTGAGCCAGTTGGAGCCCTTACAAGTTGGTTTCTGTGTCCTTTTTTCACATGTCCCTAACATTCTTTGAGTACCGCCTTGCCTTCTGACGTAATAGGATGCTCCAGACTGCCCCAATCCTGGAAAATGGCATTTAGAAACCAAGATTTAGGTGTTAGGCACACCTACTGCTACTGAGGTAACATTGCTTCAAGGTCCTCCTGACAGAGCCAACTAATGAATAGGTGTGAGTGTGTGTGTGTGTGTGTTACACACATTAACAGCTATTTCATTCTACATTTATTTCTCTATTTATATCATAAATTATGAATTCACAACAATAAGTCAAATTCCAATCAAATTCTACAGGGTTCATTCTTGCTTTCTTTCCCTATTTGTAACTCTATTCTCTGATGGAGAGAAACCTGCCTATCATTACCCTTAATGAACTTGCTTATTTATCAGTCCTTCTGTTTGTTCCAATAGTTCATCCCTGCAGCCACTCCCTCCTTCACAAAGATGCCTTTTTCACCCACTTGGGCTCTGGTCTCTCCCAACAGGACACTCTTCTATGTGGCTGCCCCCCTCACTCTGCTCAGGATCTGCCTTCCCATGCCAGGCTCCCCCCACCTTGTGACTGCACCTCTCAAAATGTTGACTCCCAAATCCTGCACTAGGCCAGCCACTCCCGACAGGGGGGCCCTGGGCAACTCCACTCAGGGTCTTGTGCCTCAGCACTGGAGTATCATAGTGTGTCGTCACGATGTCGTCATGATGATGCACTCGTCATTCTGTTCAGGTTTCAAGAACCACCTGGGTAGACCACATACACTGATGTTCCTCCTCTCTGTTTTCCTACCAAAATCCAGCTCTGGGCAACCACGGCTTCCTCCTCCTTCACTACTGCAAAAGAATACCTTGCACTCCCTCTGGCTTTTGAACTGAACCGTTCAAAAAGGAAAGGGAAAAAAAGAGAGAAAAGGAAAGATGGAAGTATAACATCAAATACAACATCCAAATGACAATGAGGGGTCCAAATTTAAGTAGTAATGCAAATAACTGAAGTGACAATTATATACACAGAAATTTGAGGCCTGGCTAAATTTGCATATTGGTAAGCAATAAAAACTAACAGCAATGACCAGTAATATCCAGCTAGGTTCCTTGAAAATTTTTTCACAAAAAGTATCCCACTACTATAATCTCAAAGTATAAGGAAAATTGAAATGCTCTCTAAAATAAAGGAACTCAGATATATAAATATTTTCTTGGACTTCTCATATTTCACTCTGGAGATTTGATTAACAATTTTGAAAAAGGTTATTTTTTGAAAATCATTATTAAAAACTATATGTATGCATTTATTTTCTATAAAATATTTATGCCTTATTCCAGATACCAAGTTGAAAAGGTGGTCGTAGGATTGCTGAACCACAGAGACCAATCTCAGGAAGAAACAGAGGGCATGGGCCATTGTTGATTAAGAACATTAGAGACTGAGAGTGATAGACCTACCCATTTCTCATTGGAATCATAATCAGGTGTCATAGGTATTATAGGGCTCACAAGTTCAAAGACTCAGATAAATATAAAGTAAAGTAGCCAAAGAGACAGAGACAGAATTGCTTCCCTAATCCTCCCTCCTCCTGAAGTACCGAGACCTAGTTACACTGCAGTGTCTAAGACCTGGGAGGGATGCACATTTCACATATACCACAGTCACTTCCATAAGCTCCTTGATCTCTCTGGAGCACATACAACATTGACATTGGCTCACAAGGAAATTTCAGAGAACAGAAGCCTAAACCTGTGAGTAAGAGCAGTTCCCAGGCGGAAGTGGTGCCAGCACAGAGCACCCCTGCACACAGATCCAGGGTTAAGCTAGAGGCCATCCTTGCTCAGTTCTTCCTTAATTAAAAGGGATATGTTTTCAAAGGTAGCCTCAATTTCTATTGACAAAAATATACAAAAAATTCACGGAAAGATTTTTATTGGCAAAATCTGCCTTCCATTTGGCTCCAGCATTATTTATATTTAGAACCTTACCTTATGCAAGGAACACCACAGGTAAATCTCACCAGGAAACATATTTTTTTCAAAAAGACTCATTCTTGAGGAGAGGTGGTTCAAGAAGGTGGCGTAGGAAGATCCTGAACTCACCTCCTCCCACAGACGCAGAAAATCTATAGCTATATATGAAATAATTTCCACTGAAAAAAGAACTGAAAAAAAGCTGAACTGCTCCTCCACAACAAAGTAGAAAAGGGTCCCACTGAGAGGGTAGAAGAGGTAGAGACACAGTCTTGCCAAAAGCCCCATTCCAGGTACAGCAGCTCAGTAGATTAAGAGAGATCTCAAAAGAATACGAGTTTTTCCCTGAGGGGTGAGGGGTTTGTGCTCCCACTTCAGGTACCTCAACCCTCAGGAATTGCACCAGAGAGATGAGCCCCTAAAACTAGTCTGGTGTTGAAAATCAGTGGGGCTCATGTCCAGGAGAACCATCCAGCTATAGGGAAATAAGAACCCACTCTTAAAGGGCTCACACACAAACTCCTCTCCTTGGACTCAGCACAAAAGAGCAGTTTAAACAGCAACTCGCTAATCTTAAGGCATCTGCTAGAGAGGCAGGAGACTATTGGGACTCTCTCTAGGGATGGAAGCCCTATGGGGAGCCATATTTTAGTTCAGGTTCTACCTTCTTTGTGCTGGTGCTGGCTGTTACCATTTTGACATTCTCCCTCTAACCTGCTAGTGCCAGTGGGCACACCTGACCCCTGTTCTACAGCTGTATCCCTGCAAGGTGAGCACCTGACTACCCTGTGCTGCAGCTGTAGCCCTGTTACACGCAGCCCACACAGGTATGCCCCTTGAGCACCTGAATGTGATGGCCAGGAGAACTGCACTTTTGGCCCTAAGGTACATGTCCTATGTAAGGACACTCCTTTAAGACTGGGAGAGATAGCTGTTTTGCCTAATAGATAGAAACAAAAACAGTCAGGCAAAATGATGAGATAGAGGAATATGCTTCAAATGAGAGAATAAGACAGAAACCTTAGAAAAAGACCATACAGAAATGGAGATAAGTAACCTATCTGATAGAGAGTTCAAAGCAATGGTTTTAAAGACACTCATTGAACTTAGAAGAAGAATGGATGAACATGGTAATAACTTCAACAAAGAGACAGGAAATATAGGAAAGAATGAGACAGAAGTCACAGAGCTGAAGAATATAATAGTTGAACTGAAAAATATGCTAGTGGCGATCAATAGCTAACTAGATGAAGGAGAAGATCAGATCAGCAACCTAGAAGACAGGGCAGTAGAAATCACCTAAATGGAGCAGCAAGAAGAAAGAAAAAATAATTTTAAAAAGTTTTTTTAAGATAAGAAAATAGCTTAATGCACCTATACGACAACATAAAGTAGAATATTATTCATATTATAGGAGTCTAACACAAAGAAGAGAGAGAGAAAGGAACAGAAAACTTATTTAGAGAAATAGTGGCTGAAAGCTTCCCTAACTTAAGGAAGGAAATACATTCAGGTCCAGAAAGCAGAGAGTGTTCAGAATAGGATGAACCTCAAGAGACCCACACCAAGACACATTATATGTTAAGTGTTAAAGAGAGAATCCTAAAAATAGCAAAAGAAAAAACAACTTGTTACATACTAGGGAGTCCCCACAAGACTATTAGCTGACTCTTTAGCAGAAACTTACAGGCCAGAAGGGAGTGGTATGATATATTCAGAGTACTGAAGGGGAAAAAGAAAAAAAAAAAAAAAAAAAACAAGACCAAAAAAGAAACTTCTAACAAAGAATACTCGAACTGGCAAGGTTATCATTCAGAATTAAAGGAAAAATTAAGAATTTTCCAGTGACACAAAGTTAGAAGAGTTCATCCCCACAAAATCAGACCTACAGAAAGGGGTAAAGGAGCTTTTTAGGCAAAAAAGTAAAAGTATTAATTAGTAATAAAGAAACCTATAAAAGCAAAAATTGGGCAAAAGCAAATATAGAGTAAAGGTAATGGAACAATAACTAATAAAGCTAGTATAAAGGTTAAAAGACAAAAGTATTAAAATTAACCATAATTATAGTAATGAGTTAAGGGATGCACAAATACAAATAGTGCATTATTTTATTAAATATAATGCATTATATTGTAAAATAATGCAATAAAACATAATGTGTAAAGAAGGATAAAAATGTCTAGTTTTTAAAACACTCTGGTTGCTATCAATTTAAATATATGTATGCTGCTGTATGTGCATCTCATGATAACCACAAAGAAAAAACCTATATAAATACATACACAAAATTTAATGATAAAGGAATATAAATAGAGCAGTAAAGAAAGTCACCAAATCATAAAGAGTGTAAGAGAGGAAAGAGACAGAGAAGAAATACAAAAACAGCCAGAAAACAATAAAAAACATGACAATAAGTTACATACCTATCAATAATTACTTTAAAAGTCAAGAGACTAAAATCTCCAATTAAAAATAAGAGTGTTACTGGATGAAAAACAAGAGCAATCTATATGCTGCCTGCAAGAGATGCACTTCAGAAGTAAAGATAGGTGCAGGCTGAAAGTAAAGATACAGAAAAATATATTCCATGAAAATGAAAATGATAAGAAAGCTGGTACAACTTTCTTCATATCAGACAAAATGGATTTTAAAACAAAGACTTCATTAAAGACAAGGAAAGGTACTACATAATAAGATGTCAATTCAAAGGAGATAACATTTGTAAATACTTATGCACCCAACATAGAGCACCTAAATATATAAAGCAATTATTAACAGACCTAAAGGGACTAATTAATAGCAATTCAATAAGGGGACTTCAATACCCCACTTACATTAATGGATAGATCATCCAGACAGAAAATCAAGGAAGAAACAATGGTCTTAAATGATACATTTTTGATCATGTGGCCTTAATAGATACACACAGAACATCCCATGCAAAAGCAGGAGAATGCAAATTCTTCTTAAGTGTGCATGGAGCATTCTCCAGAATAGATCATATGTGAGGCCAAAAAACCCACAAGTATCACTAAATTTAGGAAGATTGAAATCGTATCAAGCATTTTTTTTTTTTTACCACAATGGTAAGAAACTAGAAATCAACTACAAGAAAAATAAAACAAGCATAACAAAAGTATATGAAGACTAAACATGTTACTAGACAACCAATGAGTCAATGAAGAAATCAAAGAACTCAAAAAAATACTTTGAGACAATGAAAATGGAAATACAACAGTCCAAAAATATATGAGATGTAGCAAAGGCAGTTCAAACAGGGAAGTTTATAGGAGTACAGGACTATCTCAAAAGATAAGAAAATTTTCAAATAAAAAATCTAACTTAACACCTAAGGGAACTAAAAAAAAAAAAAAAAAAAAAANATTGGTAGTAAGAAGGAACAGGCAATAGAAAAGATCAAGACAACTAGGAGCTGGTTATTTGAAGATAAAACCAATTGATACACTTTGAACTAGATTCACCAAGGAGAAAAAATGAGAACTCAAGTAAATAAAATCAGAAATGAAAAAGAAGTTGCAACTGATATCACAGAAATACAAGGATCATAAGGGACTAATATAGACAATTATATGCGAACAAATTGGACAACCTAGAAAAAAATGGATAAATTTCTAGAAACACACAATCTTCCAAAGCTGAATTGTGAAGAACTATAAATATGAATAGACTAATTATTGGTAAAAAGATTGAGTCTGTAATAAAAACTCTCCCAACAAGCAAAAGTCCAGAACTAGATGGCTTCACTGATGAATTCTACTAAAAGTCAAAGATTTCATACCTATACTCTTCAATCTCTTTCAAAAAATTGAAGAGGAGGGAATGCTTCTGAGTTCATTTAGTACTCAAATACCAAAAACACCACAAAAATGAAAATTGCAGGTCAACATCCCTGATGGAGATAGATAAAAAAAATCCTCAACAAAATAGTAACAAAATGTGTTCAACAATACATTAAAAGGATCATGCAACATAATCTAGTGGGATTCCAGGGATGCAAGGATGGTTCAATATCCACAAATCAATCAAAGTGTTACACCACATTGACAAAATGAAGTATAAACATCATATGATCATCTCAATCGATGCAGAAAAAATATTTAAGACAACTTCAACATCCATTTATGACAAAAACTCTCAACAAAATGGATATAGAGGTAGCATACCTCAACATGATAAAGGCCATATATGACAAATCAACAGCCAGCCTCATAATAAACATTGAAAAGCTGGAAACTTTCCCCCTAAGAACAGGAATAAAATAAAGATGCTTACTCTTGCTACTTTATTTAACCTAATATTGGAAGTCCTAGCCATAGCAGTTAGGCAAGAAAAAGAAACAAAATACATCCATATTGGAAAGAAAGAAGTAAAACTGTCACTATTTACAGGTAACATAATATTTTATACAGAAAACGCAAATGAGTTCAAAAATGCATCAGGATTAATAAATTCAGTAGGGCTGCAAGGTATAAAATTAATGTATGAAATGTTGCATTTCTAGACACTAAATATGAACTATCAGAAAGAGAAGTTAATAATCAAAAAGAATACAACTGCATTTCAACTGCATCAAAAAGAATGGGAAAAATTTAACCTAGGAATCAAAAGATCTGTAAACTGAAAAGTATAATAACTGATAAAAGAAACTGAAGAAAACACAAATCAATGAAAATATACTCAATGCTCATGGATTAGAAGAAAGAAAGTTGTTAAAAGATCCATACTATCTAAAGTAATCTTCAGATTCTATGCAATCACTATCAAAATTCCAATGTGATTTTCCACAAAACTAGACCAAATAATTCTAAAATTCGCATGGAATACAAAAGACCCTGAATAGACAAAATAATTTTGAGAAGGAACAAAACTGGAGGTATCATGGTTTTTTATTTCAAACTATATTACAAAGCTATAGTAATCAGGGGTGCCTGGGTGGCTCAGTCAGTTGAGCATCTGATTTCAGCTCAGGTCATGATCTCATGGTTTGTGGGTTCAAGCCACATGTCGGGCTCTGTGCTGACTGCCAGCTAAGAGCCTGGAGCCTGTTTCAGATTCTGTATCTCCCTCTCTCTCTGACCCTCCCCTGCTCACGCTGTCTGTCTGTCTGTCTGTCTCTCTCTCTCAGAAATAAATGAAACATTAAAAAATTTTTTAATTAAAAAAAGCTACAGTTATCAAAGCAGTACAGTACTGGCATGAAAAACAGGTACATATATCAGTGGAACAGAATAGAGAGCCCAGAAATCAACCAACATATATATGGGCAATTAATTTATGACAAAATATAAATTAATTTATATCTATAGAAATTAATATACAATGGAGATATACAATGGAGAAAAATACTATTTATATTTATATAAATTAATATACAATGGAGAAAAGACAGTTTCTTCAATAAATAATGTTGGAAAAACTGGACCACCATATACAAAAGAATAAAACCAGACCACTATCTTACACAATACTCAAAAAGGACCTCAAATTGGATTAAAGACTTGAATTTAGGACCTGAAACACCAAAGCTCCTAGAATGGTAAGCTTCTTGACATTTGTCTTGGCATTGAATTTTTGGATATGACTCCAAAAGCAAAGGCAACAAAAGCAAAAATAAACAGGAGGGACCACACCAAACTAAAAAGATCTGCACAGCAAAGGAAACCATCAACAAAAGGAAAAGGCACTCTACTGAATCGGAGAAAATATTTGTAAATCATATATTCAAGAAAAGGTTAATATTCAAGACATATAAAGAGCTAAGAGAGCTCAACAGCAAAAATGGCAAAAATTCTATTAAAAATGGGCAGAGGCTCTAAACAGACATTTTCCCATAAAACACACACAGATAGCCAACAGGCACAAGAGATGTTCAATATTACTAATTATCAGGGAAATGCAAATCAAAACCACAATGACATAACATCTCATACCTGTTAGAATGGTTATTATAAAACAAGACAAGAAATAATAAGTATGGAGAAAAGGGAACATTTGTACAATGTTGGTGAAGTGAAAATTGATGCAGCCACTATGGAAAAACAGTATTGAAGTCCATCAGAAAATTAAAGATAGAACTAACATATTATTCAGCCATACCACTTCTGAGTATTTACCTGAAGAAAAGGAAAGCACTAATTCAAAAAGATATACTCACCTCCATATTCATTGCAGCATTATTTGCAATAGCCAAGATATGGAAACAACCTAACATCTATTGATGGATGAATATATTAATATGTGATACACAAACACACACACACACACACACACACACACACACACACACACACTGGAATACTAGTCAGCCATAAAAAATAAGGTAATCTTGTGATAACATGGATGGACCTTGGGGGTATTATACTAAATAAGATATGCCAGACAAGAAAAGCAAATACCATACGAATTCACTTACATGTGGACTATAAAAAACAAACAAGGAAACAAACAAAACAAAAGTCATAGATACAGAGAACTGATTAGTGGTTATTAAGGGAGAAGGCAATTAATTATATGGTGAAGAATGGTAACCAGAATAATTGTGGTGATCACTTTGTAGTGTATACAAAGATTGAGTCATTACGTTGTACACCTGAAACTAATTTAATATTATATATTCGTTTTACCTCATAATTAAAAAAAGAACCTCCTACTCAGATACAGCTATATGTCATCCATTTCAACTTGTTAATTTAACTAGATTTCTAAATTAAAAATAGCAGTATAAATCAAGGTTTGCACCACACCTTGAAGATACATAACACTTTATTTACAGCACCAACATTTTCTGACTCTAATAATAATGCAGCAGACACTTCCAACACTGAAAGAACCAGAGAGACTATAAAATAAGAAGTTTCCCAGACACTGACTTTTCTAATTATAGAGAAAACAGTAATCATATGAGTGCCAGATGAATACTTCAAACTGCATATCCTTTCTCAGGATAAACAGCTTGGAAGTAATGGGCAAATGACCCATGCATACATCTATAAGGGCTAAGAACAGATCAGTGGGATATAAATTTAAAGTCATACCAATGATCTGCTCAGCAAAAATAGCATAGCACACATCAGATCTGCCTGCCTGTGTTTATCACATTATATTCTTGAACATCAGATGTCTTTTATTATTTTACCACACCTCTGTTGGTGCCATCATGAAGATACATGTTTAAACAGCATTGTCTGCCTAGAAAACTACTTATTTACCCATCGCCAGCCTTCTCAATTATAATGCTGGTGGATTCTCTGTAAGCCAACAGCTCAAATTTTTGGTAGGCTTATTTTTATACTTTTCTGTGTTGTGTGCTTCTGATTAATGGGAAAAAAAGAAGAGAAAAATCCCCTTGTATCTTCAACAGATAACGAATTTACCACGAGTTCATTATAGATTTTATTTTCTGGCTTGCTAGCTTCTTAATTCATGGCACCAGAGAGCAGAAGGAAGATTAGTTTATGTAAGATTAGAGTGACATTTACACATTTTCCTCATGCAGACAGCAGTATAAAACATTTTAAATAGGAGTAACTGAGAGTTATTTTCTCCCTTCATTTGACATGCTGAAACATATCCAAGGCAATCTTCCATTCTCCAGTAGCTTCCATATCTAGCCAATTTCTAGTTTCAGCAGGGCGTCAGCTTTCATACAAATACAGTTTTAGTTGATAACAGGTAAACAGGGAGCTATGTGCAGCCTCAAATACAGTGTATACCACCCAGCATCAAAAGCTCTTCAAAACAGTTTATTGTCTTGACTCAAGTAGAGCTACATAGTTTCCCACTTTGTAGTGTTTGCGTTTCAGTCACTTCATCAATGTGAGCCAGATCACAGCATCTCAACATCAGAACAACATCACAACATCAGAAGACAGACTAGCTCATCCCACCCATATTCGATACCAAAGAATCTCCTTACAATATCCCTCAGCAGAGGCTAACCTGTCTCAATTACTACCCTTCGTGGAATGTGGATTTAGGATTTTACTATAGTCCTATATCCTTTAATGGTTATATATTTTTAACCATTAGAAATGAATTCTTTATAATGAGCCGAGAATAGCTATTTGGAAATTTATATGTTCATCCTAGATCTGTCCACAGGAGTCATAGTTTGAATTTAGACCTTTCTTTCATGTAACAACATAATGCTCTGCCTTCTACATCAATCAGCCCCTCCCACCAGACCCCCTTCTGCTTCAAGCAAAACCCTGCTGGTATGACAAGCTGGTTGAAGATTCTCAGCTTTGGATTTGCCAGCAGCATGATCTTGAAAAGAGTCATTTAGTCTCAGTTTTTAATTTAGTCTCAAGGAGATAAGCCTAGCTACAACATCTTGCAAATCAGCTTTATCAAAAGTAGCACAGAAAATATATCAATAAATAAAGAATTAAAAAACAGGAAAGCTTAATACCACAAATGGGAATTTTGCAAAAAAAAAAAAAAAAAAGAATAAATCTTTCGGATACTTGATTAAAGAGATAAAATAAAACAAATCAGACCTGAAATGAGAAACAAGTGCAGACAAATCATAGATTTTATGAAACAACTCATGTTGAATGTATCTGAGATCATAGATGATGGCATTAATAAAAACCTGGGATGATGTTCCCAAACTAAAGCAGGTAAAGTGAGATACACTGAATGAAAATGTGTATGTATGAAATGAAAGGAAATGGTTTAAGTAAACAGGCTCAGAAGGGTTTATAACTGAGCTCTTTCAAACTCTCAAGGAACATTATTAATATTTTCAAAAAAAGAAAAAAGAAAAAGAAAGGAAGCTGCCCAATTCCTTTTATTAATTTCAAAATAAAACAGGGATAGTAATTCCATTTCACTTATGAACATATGGGAAATCCTTATTCAGAATTATAGATGATTGTCAAGTAGCCTTTATCTCAAAGATGTAAGGATAGTTTATTATCTGAAAGGTCCCTATCAATGTAAGCCAACGTACGAATGAACTAAAAAAGGGAATCACTTATTATCTCTTTCAATATACCGAAAAGTATTTCAATCAGATTCAGTAACTTTTTATGTTAAAAGGGAAAAAAAGAGCAAATCAGGTATAGAAGTCCTTAACCTGATAAAAGTAACATCAAAAATTGTAAAATATACAGAAATTCTGAAAAGCTACATTTTAACATTTGATAGAAAAAAATCATAGGTGATCATATTAACAAATAAAGCAAGTCAGAGGAGGTTACAAAGGGACGTGAGCACTTCAGAAAGATGGGAGGGGAGCTGGCTCTTTGGAACCAAAGAAAGGCTCCAATTCAGAGGAAGAAGGAGTGGGTGGCTTTCACCACTGTCCCTTAGGTGACTTGCACAGCACAACTGGGCTAGCTGGCTTCTTTCCTTCTTTACATGGATCTAGCTGCTCAAACCCTAGTGATTGGTCTCAGAAGAGAAGAGGTTTCTAGAAAAGCCTATGCTGTGGGACTGAAGCGAGGCAAAGAGGTAAAGCAGAGTCTTAGGTGATTCCAGACCTGCAGCACCGAGCAGAAAGGAAAAGGAGAAAGGCATTTCCATCCAGACCGAAAATGCACTAAAATGCCCTGGAAAAACCTTCTGCAGTGCAGGCATTTGGGCCAGGCCACCTGGGTTCGAATCTCAGCTCTACCACTTACCATGTGGCTCAGCAATTCTGCCTCATGCTCTCAGTTCCTCAGGCCTGCAGTGGGCTAGTAAGAGCACCTACTTCTTCAGATTATTGAAGAGATTGAATGAGCTAACAGGGGCAAAACATTAGAACAAAGAGGGGCCTGCCCGGCACCTGAACTCAACAGGTCCCAGAGGTCTATCTGGGGCATGGGATTTTGATACACAGATGCCTACAAACTGAAATCCACACTACCTCCCACGTCTAATTACTATATCATTTAGTTGTAAATATTCACAAGCGAAGGCTGCCACATTTTTCAGGTAAGCAAATAACATGATAAAGTAAGACCAAAACATAAGAAGAGAACAACTAATCCTGAAAGACAGAAGAGAACTTTCAAAAACATGATTTGTAAACTTGGCAATGGAAGGGAAATCCGTACAAAAATGGCTGGGGTGCCAATAAAGCAATAAGAGAATAAGAAATCATTGCTAGAAATTTAAAAATATGACAACCACATTAATAGAAGTACTGTTCAATAAACATAAAAGAAAAATGAATCAAGGGACCAGTGCTTCTCAAAGTCTAATGCGCATGTGAACGATCAGGAGACGTTAAAATACAAAGTCTGGGTCACCAGGCTTTCGGGGGAGAGGGAGGAATCTGAGGTTCTACATTTCTAACAAGCTCTCAAGTGACACAAATATTGTTGATCCTTATTCCATACTTCCAGTGGTAAGGATCTAAAAGATAAAGTCAAGAAATTTTCCAGAATTTGGGGGGAAATGACAAAGAAATAGAAATTAAGAACAGGTTTTCTGTTTTTTAAACGAAAGCAAAATTTAGAAGTGATATAAGTCTGCTAATCAGCAGAAGGTTGAATTTGCTCCTTTTGAGTTGGGTCATTCATCTTCTCTTGCCCCCAGCAGATTGAATTATGCCCACCTGCATTAGTGAGAGTGGTCTTCTTTGCTCAGTCTACCCATAAATAATGTTTTACCAGTTATCTGGGCATTTCTTAGCCCAGTCAAGTTGACATAGAAAAATTAATGCCATAATATTAAAATAAAATTTCTTACAGTTGTACCATAGCAAAACATAAAAAGTCAAGGGTAAGAAACAAAACAAAACAAACAGGGAAAGAAACAGAAAAGAATATATATATATATTATATAATACATATATATATAATATATATATATACACAATGAAGTATTCAGCCATGAGAAAGGAGGCTATCTTGTCATTTGTGACATGGATGGACCTTGAACACATTATGCTAAGTGAGATGAATTAGGTATAGAAAAGCAAGTACTATTATGACATTAGTCACATGTAAAATCTAAAGTAGTCAAACCTAGGGGCTCCTGGGTGGCTCAGTCAGTCAAGCATCCAACTTTGGCTCAGGTCATGATCTCACAGTAGGTGAGTTCGAGCCCCCCGTCGGGCTCTGTGCTGACAGCTCAGAGACTAGAGCCTGCTTCTGATTCTGTGTCTCCGTCTCTCTATGCCCCTCTCCTGCCTGGGCTCTATCTCTCTCTGTCTCTCAAAAATTAATAAATGTAAAAAATTTTTTAAATAGTCAAACCTGTAAAAACAAAAACAACAACAAAACAAACAGAGAGTAAAATGGTGGTTACCAGGGGACAAGGGACAGGGGAAAAAAACTGATGGTGTTTAAAGTTATAAATGTGTAACCAGTAGGAAGTAAATAATCCATAGAGATCTAGTGCACAGTGTAATTAATAAAGATAATAATATTGCATTGTAGCAATGTAATGTGGTAAATATGGCTTCAATAGCCATCATATTACAATACATAAATGTGTCAAAGTAACATGATGTATGCCTCAGAATTACAAAATGTAATATGCCAGGGTGCCTGGGTGGCACAGTCAGGGAAGCATCTGACTCTTAATTTTGGCTCAGGTCATGATCTCACAGTTCATGGGTTCAAGTCCCATATCGGTCTCTGTGCTGATGGCATTTTGTCTCTCCTTCTCTGTGTCCCTCCCCTGCTTGTGCATCCTCTCTCTCTCTCTAAATAAACTTTAAAAAATGTAATATGTCAAATTTATCAAATTAAAAAATATTTTGAGGCAACAAAAATTTTGACTTATTAGCAAAACATGGAGTCCTTTACTACAGTGAAAGAATATAATACAAATTTTATAAATCTTGTCAATGAAATTGTAATGATATGGCTGACAAAGTTTAGGAGGAAGGGAAAAAGAGAGCAGAAATGAAAAAAATGCAGATAAATGAATTCCTTTCTCCTAGAAAAAAAAATTAGCTGATAGATACTGCCAAATTTTGCTGGACAAGTACATTATTCAAAGTAATAATGTGCTATATTATTACAGAGAAGAACTGAACGTCAAGCATCATCTGGCTTACCACAATGGGAGGTCCAATGAGAGACCATCTTTGCCTCGTATCTCCAGCAGCTCCCAGTAAGTTTGGGATGAAGGCTGGATAAGCAATGGGAACATAGTGGGAGAAGATGAATGAAGTAGAGTAAGTGTGCCAAATTATTAATTGTTCAAGATGGGTAGTGAAGAGTCCTATTTTCAAGTTGGTAAGTCAATGCACATGATGATGACGATTTCCAGAAGAAAGAAGTAAAGTAATGTTTTAATAAAGTGGCTAACTCTGGAGAACAGAACTGAGGCACGACAGGGTAATTTTTGGTTTCCATTCTGTGAAGAAAGCAAGCATTCTTACTTCTCATATTACTTCTGTAATGAAAAGTGTTTTAAATGGTGATACAACCAAAGTTTGAAACACTTGAACATTTTCAACTCCATTAAGCTTCGTTTTTAATAACATTGTGAATCACAGATTTTCCTCATTTACTTCTTCATTTTACTTCGGATGCCTTCAGCATTCTTCCTAATTTACTCCAGGACTTTGCACAATCATAAACGATTTGCAAAAGGCACACTTCTGACAGCACGTAATACTGTTTAAAAGTTCACTGAAAGTAAGGATGCTCACATTCTAGACATAGGCCAGGCCTCTAATCAATATCTTTTCTTTTGTGACTTTCTCCTGAGGGTTAGACAGGCATTTCAAATGTCAGTCTTGAGCGAACAGTGAGGTTCCTTACTTAAACATACACATTGCACCACACAGTAATTACTTTAAAAAGCAAATAACTAATATTTTAAATGAGAGAGAAAAAAAGAGCTTATTATTTTAGATTGTAAAGTGTTATCCAGGCACTGACTTTATAATACTGACCGAGAGAAGTGTATGTCTTTGTAAACACCTGCTGATGTTACATTTCTAAGATGCATTTCATCCACTACTTTTGTGTTTTATTTTTTTCCTGTTGCTAGGAGCCAAGCTTTAAGCACAGTTGCATCTAAAGTTATTGGCCAAACTGCAAAGATGTGGGTGTCTATTAAGAGTGTTCAGACCCTTGATCTTAAAGGTCTCATCCAACTTTTCTGTAGATAAGCATCTCCCATGCTCTCTTCTCAGTTTTTTTTTCAAAGACATTGGTCTGTAATCTTTACTCTCCATTAAAGCCCCATCGCATTTAAATTCGAAGTCCAAGACTTGTTTGTCAACCCTTCCCATAGCAAAACACACGTTTCTTGAAATGTCACTGTTCCCTCCCCACCACAGTAGCAAAAACAACAAAAGCCAGAATGTAGCAAGAGCTCTCAGAGTAATTAAAATATGTCATTATAGTGGATTCTAAAGATCACTATCCATCACGTATGTAACATTAAAAAGGCGATTGAAGTAAGTCTTCATGCTGTGAATACTGAATACTGGATATATATTCCACCACCATGGCAGGGTCAAAACTCAAAGACTAGAATACTAGGTCAGAGAAAGTTACAACACTATGAAAATATACACAGTGAAGGAAAACATCTCCTCAGGAAACTGATATTTTACAGAGTTCATTGGAAAATACATATTGTCTTAGCAATAGCTGCTGATGGAAGCCTGCATATGCAGAAATTCAGGGTTTTCTAGAAGATGTACTGAGTAAGGACATGAGGCAGCCCTGGCCTGAACGATGCTGGACAGGAGAAACACAGGGGACCGGTAATGGCTCCTCAGACTCTGGCCAATAAAAGGTTAGCTACAGACTGGAGCAAATAGAGTTTATAGAGCAAATAGTTGCTTATTTGTTTTCGCCAATCCTTAGTGCGAAGTTAGAAGGTAAAGTTAGATCCCCTCTGCTTGTTATTTATAGACTAATATATATGCATGGGGTCCTGGCTTGGCCAAGCTTCTTCCCTTCTACAGACGCCATCCATTAAACACTTTCCAATATCCGAAAGCACTTCTATAAAGATTGCTTTTCCTTTTATTTACTGCCTTTTCAGCTGTTCATGATTCAAACTATGTTCTCTGTGTTGCTGTTGTAATTTTAGATTGGGCATTATTCAAGATCCGGAGCTTATACAATATCCCCACACCTAAACCTAGCATTGTTTCCCTTGAAAAATTCAATTAACATCAGATGCCAGTTAGATTCTATGAATTGCCAACCATGGTCTAGAAACCTTAATATGAATCCTTGTGCTGTATTTCATATGTTGAAATCTGTGCATAAGTTTGTGTTTGGTAGTGGTTTGGGGTTAGTAACATTGAGACTCTTCTGAATGTACTGTGAGATTAAATAAATGAGTGAATATAGTGATGTCTCTGGTAATGTGGCTTTTCACTATTGGAGAAGATAGATACGGATACTGAATGGGGAAGGTGTTAGGGAATTCTATGCTATTGGCTTAGAACTGGAGTTACCTGGACAAATTCATGACCACACGTACACATGCACACAAACACGCGTAAGCGAGCACACATACTGGTATGCACGTACTACCATAGGGTCTGATGGGAGCACCCCACAATTGATTTACTAATTACACAATGGAAAGGCTATCCTCGCAAGAGAGATATCTGGTGGCCTTCACTTCCCCAAGCGATAAATTCAGCCTCATGGGCATCATGGGATGATCCGATGTGTTGTATCTGCTGATGCGAAGCAATGTGACTGTCGATTTCCTACACCATCTAGGAAATATTATTGCTATATACATTTAACCTGAATATAATCTTGGGGGAAACCCTAGGAGAAATCCAGATTGTGGGACATTCCAAAAGACAATTGGCCTGAAGTCTTCAACAAGTTCAGAAGCCATGAAAGATACACACACACACACACACACACACACACACACACACACACAAGAATGAGGAGGAAGTACTTTTAAATTGGAGATGACAACCTCCATGACATGGCCTGGCATGACAAAATAATCATGTGTCATCCTTTCCTTGAGGGAAAAGAAAACAAAAGAGTCACAAAGGACATTTGAGAGACAAATGTGGTCATGTGCCATGGGCTGCATATTAAAAAATATCACTCAATCAGTGTTAAAGTCCTTGGATGCCATAGTAATGGCATGATATTTGAGAATGACTTTATGCTTGAGATACGTTCTGAAACATTAAATGAAAAGTAGTATGATATCTCCAACTTGCTTTGAAATAAATCTGCTCAAAATACATTCATGTACATATTGATGTATGCATGTATGCCATTTGTTTCATGTTTCTATATGAGTTTCTGTGTGAGTTACAAGGGGGTGATGGTCAATGTGTGAGAAAGAAGGCAAATGCGTCAAAATATGAAGGGATGCCGAATAAAAGGAAGGAAGGTGTT
This sequence comes from Hyaena hyaena, assembly GCF_003009895.1. Lineage (NCBI taxonomy): Eukaryota > Metazoa > Chordata > Mammalia > Carnivora > Hyaenidae > Hyaena > Hyaena hyaena. The sequence goes on from NW_024081734.1 coordinate 505,565, forward strand.
TGCTGTACTAGTATTCCAAGTTTCCTTTAGTTTTATATTTTTTCATAACAAACAAACCAAAAAGGTAGAGACCATTTTCTGCTAGAGCGGGGAAGGGGAGGAAAGCAGCCAGAAACTACTGTTGATTGAATTAAAGGAATCACTTTTCAATATGCAGCATGTGGAGAGCTGGATTGCTCACACTGTAGGGCTGATGCCTCACACATTCAAAATTCTACCTCTGTAGAATTCCATAGAATTCCACTGTCAATTGTTTTCTTTTAAAATTTTTTATGTCTTTATCTTATTTTGAGAGACAGAGACAGAGAGTGAGCAGGAGAGGGCAGAGAGAGAGACACACACACACAGAATCTGAAACAGGCTCCAGGCTCCAAGCTGTCAGCACAGAGCCTGACGTGAGGCTCGAACCCACGGACTGTGAGATCATGACCTGAGCCGAAGTCGGACACTTAACTGACTGAGCCACCCAGGTGCCCCATCCACCGTCAATTGTTGAATCCAAAGTTTCTTTCCAATGTGTCTGAAAGTAGAGGGTGTGTTCCAGATACAGAGAATCGAAATGAGCTGTTAAAGTCATCCAGAACATTCGTAGCCAAGACATTATCGGAGACCTATGAATCTAAGCCAATTTTCTGATTTTTTAAAGCCAAATTGTTTCTCTCAATTCAACACCCTCAATACTTCTACCTCCAAACATATTGTACGAGCACTAGCATATTTCCATGTTGGAAAATTTGAATAGGTGATGGGAAAACATGAGTGGTATTTACATCCATCAAATCGATTTAACATTCAAAATCCATTTATAAATCCAACTTATGCGAAATGTTGTGGTGACATTCTTATAGGTGGAATTACTTCATGTGGAAAATGATATCCCAGTCTAAACAAACGTTTCCAGTGTATTCACGTCTGTAGGCTCACTTGGATGGTTTTCACATAGAATGTACTGAATTTTTTCATAATGTTTTTGAAGATTCTAATTCAAACATTACCCATAAACATGTTTGAGTCATGAAGGAATTTAAGTTTCCTTTTGCATTATTTGACTCAATTCAGTGCCCTTCAAAAGTCCTTGACCTCACTAACGTATAAAGTTTGCTTCGGATCTGTGTCCCCCATCTAAATGGTAAACACCTTGAGGACAGGAATGAGGTTTTCTGTCACACTTAAGCTGTATCTTGCATACGTTCGCTTCTCAAGAACTGATTCGCTGATTTCACAGTTTAAAATAAATGCAATATATTCCAATAGGCTCAGGATTAGCGTCCCATAAAGCTCACATGATTTGTGGACAACAATCTGACATCTTCTCACAAAGGGATGGGATGAAATTATGCTTTATGTACCTGACCATTTCTATGCATTAAGCCATATGAAATACCATGTCTTTGCTGAGCAGAGACTACATTTAGAAATACCCAATTTAAAAGAATGTTTAAAGGTCATCAAGCATGATTACGTTCTGTTCAACACTATAAAATATACTCAAGTGTAAATGATTATCGAGCAAATTATGAATGATTCATTTACGGCAGATTTTTCATTAGAAGGTAATGTCTCCTTTCCTGTAAAGTCAACATTATGATCCGGGATGCCATTTATTAGAATTTATGCTATTAAACATGATATGAAAAGAGAATCTTCTTAAGAGTCACACATCAGTTAAATTACTCTCCACCTAAAAGTGAACAAATGTACTGTGGTCGGTGGAGGGAGAGGAGTATCTGGTATGTATATAATATGATTTGAGGGTGTATGTGCATTTGTACAAGTATCGGCACGCTTTTCATCACTGATCTTTGATTTATGACTTAAAGTCAGTCATAAAGAGTTACTACTTTTGCTTAAAATATTAGCCTCTTTACTGGGACACCTGGGTGCCTCAGTCCATTAGGCGTCCAACTCTTGATTTCGGCTTGGGTCATGATTTCATGGCTTGTGGGATCGAGCCCTGTGTCAGGCTCTGCGCTGACAGTGTGGAGCCTGCTTGGAATTCTCTTTCTCCCTGTGTCTCCGCCCTCCCTTGCTTCTGTGTGGAGACACACACACTCTCTCTTTTGAAAATAAATAAGTAAGCTTTAAAAAATAAAATCAGATAAAATACACTAGGATTCAGAGCCAACATATTAGTCACATAAATTCAAATGAGATTTTTGGATATTTCTAAGTATTTGTTGAGGGAGGCTTTGGGAGAAAGAATGCCAAAGTCATATATAATGAGATTTGCCCAAAGCAGGGGCCATCAGTGGTTAGAGGATCAGACAAATCCATGGAAACATCAGCTAGTAAGAGCCCCAGGAATGTCAAGATAGTTTCTCGAACTCGATAAAAGTAGATGTCAGGAGCAGATCCTCTGCTTTCCAGCTTTAACTGTGAGTAATTCTGTTATGGCCAAAAATTCTTTGGTACTACATGTATCAACAGCACTAGCTAAAAAGATTTACCCAAGTAATAATCTGTTTATTTTGGAGTTTGAAATACAGACATTCTCCACAGCATCTTTTTACCCATGAGAATTAAGAGATGCTTTTACTTCCTTTCTCTATAAAAAAAAAGAGACTTCAAATTTTACAGGGTTACTGCCTACTCTTTATATTTTAAAAGATATAAACAGGAGTTCTGAAGGATAAAAGTTCTTCCTATCTGTACATGAAATTTGCCCTTCAGCAAATTCATGACTGACCCCTTACCCTTGAGCGGGGGTTATAGATACATAATATTGAGAGGATAATCACCGAGTATTTCAATTTACTTGACTTAACAGGCTTTTAATCCACTCTAAGGATATAATTTGATTAATAAACTGCAAGCCAAATAAGGAGCCAGTAGTATGTGACTTATTTAATTGAATCTGTGGGAAAGCTCATGAGCAATCCATTGATCCTGGCATGTAAACAATTCCTGCTTGGGTGCTCCAAATCTCACTTTCTTAGTGCGATCAATTTCTGCATCATGATTGAGGCACAAAGCAGCTCTCCAGGATAGGGAGGAGGCCACGACAGTACGTGTAAGGAAATAAAAAAGGTAGCTTGAACCCTTGACTCTCTGGTCCTCTCTTCAATCTGATACCATCTAATCTGATAACCATTTGCTGTGTCTGAAGATGCGGGCACAGGATGGGCACTAGTTCATGCATCTATTTGTATACTGAGACTAAGCATGTGCTGTGTGCCTGGCAGCACCGTAAGTCACCCTGGATTCAGAGATGAAACAAATAACCCTTGCAAGGTGCTCACAATCTGTTCAGGCTGAGAGTAGGAGATTCAGAGCAACAGTAGCAGTAAAATAAGTGAAACTGCAGAGACACGGACAGTCACTGGAGCTTAGAGGGGAGGAGAAAATAGGTGGGTGTTCAGTAATGTGTTGTAATTGAAATATGGGCATGTGTTAGAAAATGAAACCACATCAGACTGTGAAGGCCCAAGAGTAACAAATCAAGGGGTGGTACTGTATTCTGCAGTCATCGGGAAGGCACTGGAATATTAAAAAAAAATTTTTAATGTTAATTTATTTTTGAGCGAGGGAGAGAGACAGAGTGTGAATGGGGGAGGGGCAGGGAGAGAGGGAGACACAGAATCTGAAGCAGGCTCCAGGCTCTGAGCTGTCAGCACAGAGCCCAAAGCGGGGCTCGAACTCATAGACTGAGATCATGACCTGAGCCGGAGTCAGGAGTCAGATGTCCAACAAAGTGAGCTACCCAGGTGCCCCATGGGAAGGCACTGGAAGATGTTAAGGAGCTGAATGGCAGTATCCATTCTGAAGTTCATAAGATAACAGGCTAGAAGGCACAGTTTCAGCTCAGTGAAGGATGTTTTATCAAACCATACAGGAGGGTTTCCAAGGAACACATAAAAATGTAAATCACCGAGGGAAAGTAGCTATAATTCACAATGACATAAAAACTGCTTTAAATCATAAATACAAAGAAAAGGTTTCTTAAAGTGGAAAGAGAGAGAAGGTAAGACTTAAAATAGGCAATAAAGGGTGATTTTAAATCTCTTTATATTGACGTGTAAATGGTTTTGATCAGGCAACTCGAGAAAGTTATGTGACTTCAGGTAAGAGTTATATTCAAGATGAGGAGCCCAGAAATCTAACAGAAGCTTGCATCTAGTGAGTTTACTGAGGGTTTGATGTGACCCAGACACTTGCCTAAGGCCCTTCCCCCATCAAGGGTGTGGGTTACAGGAAATGCTGTGAGGGAAGCCATGTCTCCCTCCACAGGTGCGGGGAATCAGGGTGAGCTAAGGACCATGTACCCAAAATAGTTCCCCAGTATCTCTCATGCCTTCCCACCCCTGGGATTGTGCTGAAGAATATGTCAAACCTTTCTAGATGCCTGGTGGCTCAGTTGGTTAATCGTCCAACTTCAGCTCAGGTCATGAAATCACCGTTCGTGGGTTCAAGCCCCACATCGGGCTCTGTGCTGACAGCTCAGAGCCTGGAGCCTGCTTCAGATTCTGTGTCTCCTTCTCTCTCTGACCCTCCCTTGATCATGCTCAGTCTCTCTCTCAGAAATAAATTTAAAAAACGTTAAAAAAAAAAAAGAACTTTCTAATTTCTCTCTCACTGCATCTTATTCCATTCACACTAATGTGGGTCTGCCTGAACCAGGGCCCCAGAAAGAAATCCCACACAGGCTGCATTCTGTCTGCATTTAGGCTGACACACAAGTACGGGGATGAAAGGATCCGTTTAAGAGCTATTAACCTCTGCCCATGGAGTGTGAAGGCATATACCAGAGAGAACACTGCAATGCCCTTCTGGGGTCAACATAATGAACACACACTTTATGGCGGTGATACTGAAAGGTGATGGATTAAACTATGCTATAGACCGTGTTTCAATATGTTTTTAATTCTGATAGCAAATGATGGAAACCAAATTTTCTTTAAAAATAAACACTTTGAATTTAAGCTTCAAGTTCTAAAAATCTGTATGTTCATGCTAAAAAGAGATAAACATTTCAGATTAGAGCACACAGGGTGCTTTTCATTCAATGCCATACCTCGGGTTTACTATTAATGATGTGCAAGTGTATTTACTTCATGTTTGTTAATGGATGGCAGCTAGCAATGACACTGGAGCTCCTAAGTAAATGCCAAGTAAAGGAAGTACACATTGGAGCCTTAACCTTGAAATCACTGATGATAAATTACTGGAAAACCCAGCATTAACTTATGCCCTTTTACAGCAAATAAAGCCAACCGCAACTAAAAGGTATTCAGTTTTTGTTTTCATTTATGAGGCCATCAGTTCATCACCAAAACAAACAAAAACAAACCCGAGATTCTCTCAGTGTTTCATGTTAGCATCATGCCTGTAGAGCTACTATGTAGGTACCCCAGGATGATACACATTGCCAGTCTAGAGCACACACAGGGTGGCTTTCCCAGTCATGGAGGCAGATTCATTTTATTCTGTCCACAGTGCATCTGAGTGCATATATGACCAAGCACATACACTTTCAAAACAGCTGGGGAAAATGAAGCGTGCCTATTTTGGTTATGGAATGAGCAAAGGAAAGTGAACCAGATTAGCCAGACAGATATTACGGTAGAAAGTGAGGATGGATTCTGACTTTGGTAAAAATGACGTCAAAGTAGATTTCCTTCAACAATGTTGCTGTGACTGTAGGTAACCCAGAGAGAAAGCACTTCTTTTTCTTCTTAGAAGGCTTCCTCTGGGAGGGAGGGAAGGCACTCCACCAGTTTTGATAAAATATGGACATTCATTACGCCAAAGCATTGCAGGATGTGATCAGTGATGTTGAAATTGGCACAAAGTCTATGGGGTTTTCAATCCAGGGGACTGAAACAGTCTGGGGAAGCGCTGTAGACAAGCTTCCAACCTGTGCTCTTCCTTGAAGGTTGGACAAGGCTGTCAGGTATTTGCCTTTTTTTTTTTTTTTTTTGCCACTCTAAACCCATCCTACATTCCCTTTTGAATGCTTGGGATGACATTTTGCAAAGTATAGTTCTGGGATTTCTTCACTAGTGTAGTTTTGCTAGATCCTGTCAATAGGGGGCATTTAGGGGAGTTTGGAATGTTAGAGAAGAGGATAGAAATGTCCTCATTCCTTTTTTTTTTTTTTTAATGTTTTATTTATTTGTGAAAGAGAGACAGCATGAGCAGGGGAGGGTCAGAGAGAGAGGGCGACACAGAATCTGAAACAGGCTCCAGGCTCAAAGCTGTCAGCACGGAGCCCGACGCGTGGCTTGAACCCACGAACTGTGAGATCATGACCTGAGCCGAAGCTGGATACTTAACTGAGTGAGCCACCCAGGCGCCCCAGAAATGTCCTCATTCCTGTCTGCCTGCTGCTCACGTCAGCAATGCCCCAGGAAAGGAAGTGCCCTAGGAGTTATTCTTTGTCCCAGAGGCAGCTCTTGTTTCTAGCCTCTGGCTTCTTCTGGAATTCCCCGAACTAGTTTATCTTGTCCCTCTATGGAACCCATAGCAATTAAGTCTTCAAGGAAGGAAGGGAGCAGAGCAGGGAAACATCAGATGTGGGAACTCACCATCAGCCCTGTCTGAATCTATCTAGACAATCCACTCCAAGTGCCATGGTCCAATGTCTTCCCAATCAATGCTGTAACTTTCACATAAAAGATATGAAGAGTCTGTGATAGTTCTGTAGCTTTGGATTCTGTGAGACTTTGCATTTGATTTTCCACAAGCCAGCTCTACAGCTTCAAGGGAAAACAACAAACGTTTTAGGCAAACTCACAAGTTCTCTGGCTTTTTTAACCTATTCTGAGCTTCTCTAAGTTCCCATCCATTTGTTCTCATTTGGTCCTTGTCATCATCATCCCTATTATCACAGGTGAATATGGCAAGGACATGACTACCCAAGGCACTGGTACTGTTAGATGCTTCTTCTTGCCATTTACAGTAAATATTCCTCCAAGATCTCTCCAAAGGGTCCTGTACCATCTAATAGGATGACAGTCAGATGGAGTGAAAGAAATACACCCATCTGCCAGGGACTGTTGCTCTGATTTGAAACTGACTCATGGTATCCAAAATGCCTTTCCTGTCCATCATGTTTCTAACAGCACCACCCTCTACAGAGGCATAGAATGCCTAGTTGCTTTATGGTGCTCACACGTGCTGCTTCTGCATAGTGAACTCAATCGCTATAAAGGGCACATGGTAATGGGCTAGGTACTTTAACTTTTCTCATTTAATTAAGTCTCCCATCACCCAGAAGCAGCTGGCCTGATGGCATGGTGATTGGCCCAGTAAACCCTACTTGTGGTGCCAGTTGGTGACAACATTCAGAAAGGCAGAGTGGCTGCAGACACCTTGACAGTGCTCTGAACAAGAAGTAATGTGTGGTGCCATTTTTCTCACGGGCAAAAGACACACGTACAGAATAAAGAGGTGGAGGTGGGAGTGGCTACTGTCACCACTATATGTAATAACTCGCTGATGGGGTGGCTGATTTCCATCTTCCCAACCTGGGCTCTGTTGGTTTAGATGTCTTAGTACCCAAGAGCATGAGGGAGCTCTGCCTAGGGGTATACAAAAATAGTTCCATTTACTAAAGGATGATACTGCCACCTGGCCATTCTTCAAACACTTAACTAACAGAGAAAGAAGAGGGATACTGGTTGCCTGGAGTATCATCCCAGATACTAAGGGAAAATTGGGTTATTGCTACACAATTGTGACAGGGAGAAATGCACGTGATATAGAAGGGATTCCTATGTCACCTGTCAGTATTTCCATGCCTAATAGTAAAAGTTAAAGAAAAACTATGGCAGCCTAATAAAGATTTCTGTGTTTAGAGCCATAAGGCAAGAAGTATTAGGTCACCCAATACAATACTTTTTAAAAGCCCTACAAATTGAGATTATGGCTAAGGGAAAAGGTAACCAAGATGGGTTATAGAAGAGAGATATTATAAAGAAATCTAAACTCTCATTACCAGTTATAGAAATAAGAACTGTATCAATTAGGCATATTTCCTTCCTTCCTTCATTCCTTCCTATCTTCCTTCCTTCCTTCGCTCTTTATGTATATAATATATATTTATATATTATATGTGCATATATAGTATGATAGGTATATACATATACATACACCTATACATATATATAGTATGATAGATATGTGTATATAGAGAGACTGTATATGGGTATATGTACGCATATGCATATGTAGTTTATATATATATATATATGTCTGTGTAGTTTATATATAGACACATACATATATACATACATATGTATAGTAGTAATAAGTAAATTTTTTCTCCCTTATTTCTTCTAGTTACCTTACATGTCTATATCTTTGTGGTTAACTTTATAATTTCATTTTTTCTTTAGCATACAAGATATTCTCTTGCAATTGAGAATAAACTAAAAAAAATATTTAGTTTCTCCCAGAGATGGACAGCATGATTATTGGAACTTGTGTTTTCCAGTTTTCAGGGAAGACACAGAGAGTCCTTGTAGGAATGATTGTTTCTTGCTGGGTAACCCTATGAAGTATTCACCATTGCAGAAAAGAAGTTCAAATACGTGTAAAATGGTGCATATGCAATCTGAGTAGCTGAAGGGGTGTTTGATGTGGATTACTTAACTACTGTCTCTCAAGTCCAAATCCACCATCCAGTCTCCATTTTTTCAATGCGTTGGTTGGGTGCTGACATATTAAATTACTCAAGCTCTTTTACCAGCTGGTCTCTTGCTAGATTATGCCAAAAAACAAGACGCTGGAAAACAAGAGGAAGGAAGAGGGGTTCTTTCTTCCCGTTGGGTTGCTGCTTGCGGAGCATTATACCAGCAGTGGCAACTTCCCCTCGCAGCCGCATGGCTCTGTATGAGCTCTTCTCTCCAGCCCCAAGCTTCTTCTCAAACTGTGTGGACTGGTCTCATCATAGTCTTTTAGAGATCTGAACCCCAACTCTGAGAAGTCTCCCCTGTGACCTTCTAAGTTCTGAGAAATGTCATTTATTCCCTGGTCCCTCCAAACCCAGGCTCAGTAGCATCTTCTCACAGCTATCATCTGTCAGAGTAACTAATTCCCTATGTTAAATCCACTCTGTGAAAACCTAATGGGATTTCTCATTCCCTGACTGTGAAAAGGATACAACAGAGTTGAAATCGGTGGCGTTGGGAGTTCAATGTGACATGTTAAGTACAAGTAAAGGGTCTAAACTGGGAATGAATACCACAGATATTATGCAAGAGAAGTCAATAAATCTGTCAACCTGGATTTGAAATACAACTGAGAAAGAGGAAAAAATCAAAGATAAGCCTCGGTTTTGAGGCTGAGTAAATGGAATAGGAAGGCAGGGATTATAGGTGTTGTGATACATGTTGAACGTGAGGTGTTTTGAGGACATCTCAGTGGAAATGTATTCCAGGTAAATGTACATTTTCTTAAGTTCAAGAGAGTCTCACAGTATTAAAAATAAAGATTTGAGAATAACCTTAAGATCAGTATATTTCACCTAAGGAATAGATGAGATCAGTAGATAAGAGCATGTAGAGAGGAGAGAAAAAAGCAAACCAACATTCAGGAGACAGAGAACAACAGGTCACTGGGAGAAATAAACAAGGGTCACCCAGGGAAGAATGATGAATAAGGAATGAAACCCCTTAAGAAAATGTCATAAGATCCAAAGAAGCCGCGGCAAGAGGCACCTAAAGATGAGGGGATGGTCAGCTCTGTCAAACGCCTGCGCAGGAAAGCTAAGCCCGCGCCAAGTGCAATTATTATAGAAAGTGAGTAACTCTCCAAAATACCACCTTCCAACCTGCCAGCTGTCCTGTGGGACTGTGACACATCATCAGTCCTGACTTAATAAGAATGACACCAACAGTTAGCATACATAGAAACAGGGAAAATGCTGCCAACATCGTGTAGCACATCCTTAAATACAGCCTATAAAGACTGTTTCACACGCTTCATGCTCCAGACCCGAGAACTCTATGAATAACTGCAGGAGTCTGTGGACAGCACCTCACCTCCAACAGCGAAAAATAGTTCCACTTACGACTCTCGTGAAAGCAATACTTTTTTTTTTTCAATTCTTCATTGGCATAGCATTTTGTTGCATTTGATTGGCAACATGTAAATATTATCATTATATCTTCCTTGATGAGTGACAATGTGTTGTGTTTTTTTTTTTCCCTACAAAAGATTTAAGCTGAAGGAAATAAAACAGCTCCAGTTTCAGGAAATCTAATGGGGATTGGAAGAAAGGATTCGGAAACAGTTATCCCTGGGGAAAATATGGAAAAGACCTAACACCTATTTTGCTCCTCTCTCTCCACTCAACCACTCATGGCTTGTCATTTACACCTATAAAAGAGGTAATCACCAGGGAGCACCTCTTCCATTGCTGGCAATGCACAATGGTCAAAGTCATTAAATGTGAATGACTGAACCTGGCGTAGTTGATGATTCTTTTCAAGCAGAGCTATGCTCATCTTCAAAGATGTTACCCAGCAGGCATTCAATAGGTATGTGTTGAATACCAGTGCAAATGGCTGGATGATGGCTGTGAGGCACTTCTTTCCCAGATATGTGGCCCCTTTATAATTTGAGGATGAATCACTATATGTAAGACAGAGGTAGAGCATTGTCAGAGATAGCACTTGTTAAGAATAGTCAGAGCTTATTAGATATTGATGACCTGTCATTGCTAGACATAGTTTCACCTATTAGCAGCAATAGAAGCAGGGTGTTGGGGATCATGGTCTCCAATATATCAGCTCCATGTGTGAATTACAGACATACTGCTGATTAACATGAATACATTTCTTTTTTATGTTTATTTATTTATTGAGAGAGAGAGAGAGAGAGCCCGAGCAAGCAGAGGAGGGGAGGGGCAGAGAGAGAGGGAGAGACAGAATCCCAAGTGAGATCATGACGTGAACTGAAATCAAGAGTCAGACGCTTAACCAACTGAGCCACCCAGGTGCCCCAACATAAATATATTCCTGAGTGCTTATTTACTATATGAGATTGTGGAAAGCACAATAGGAGAAAGAAATAGAAAGTGTGGATTCTTCCATGCGGAGACACCATCTATGCAAACACAGGCTTTTCCCATAGAAAGACACCATTCCATTTCTTCAGAGCCAGTGTATGGTTAATGTGATTTTTATTAATTGTATTCATAAGCAAAACTAATACTTATAATTTATTTTGCTTGTGATTTGGGAAGCCCTATAGTTAGAGTGTTGAGTTGCCCTCCATACCAGTAGTGGAGCAAGCTTCCTCACTTACATGAGACATTTTAGCTTTACTGTTACTATATTTGAGCCAGCTTTTCCACCAGGTCCTGGTGCACAGGATGCTGTGAGATACAGCCTGCCATGGCCGCCGGCGACTCTTTACATTGTCACTGAGTATAACAAGCATCAAGGCTAAGAGCACTCTTCACCCTGCCTTCTCAGGAATGTGCTTGGAGTGGTTAGCCTTGAGGAGTGAGGGAACATGCCCACCCCCCCACCCCCGGAAAAACAGCATCTTGCTTTCTGCAAAAGTGGCAGCTTCTTCAAGCTCAGACTCCTTGGTTATGACAAAAACCTTCAGAGTGCAGTTTCTATCTGGAATCTTCCATGTCATCTCCCCAGAACCTGGGGAGCTTGGGGGGCCGAAACAAAGATGTGGATGCTCCTATCTCCTGCTGTGACATGAGTAAGTGAGTCTCATGTCTTCTGCCCGCACCCACGAAACTGCAACATGCCAACTTAATTAGCTTGTATGTTTGGTAAAATCCTAGAGTGGACAAAGGTTTGCTCTGAGAAAAGAAACTGTGAAGCAATAACCCACTTGCCAGAAATTTAGGTTTCAACATCTGTCTTCTCATTCTGAATTAGGAACAGTACCAAATGCATAACCTTGCTTACGTCCAAGGTAAAATCAGGGTTTCCTCATCAGCATCTGCTAATTCTTGGATAATTACTCAGAGTTGTTTTTTTTTTTTAATGGAATGATGCATAAATCTAATGACATTTACTGTTTTAAAAATTCTTCAAAGATTTTTTTCTCCTTCGACGATGGTTGCCTGAAGTCTATTTAATTAGTTTAGATCAGTATTAGAATCTTACTTTGCATAATTTATCCTTATTTGGAAGCTGATCACATTATATGACAAATATTACCATGATTCATTTTGGAGCAGTAAAATCACACACTAAATGTGATATCATCAGTGTGAAGTAGTAGTTCGTTGCGTGAGTAATTTTACAATACCTGATAATCAATTTCATTAATTGTCATCAGTATAATATGAGGTTTGGCCAATAAGTAAAAAAGTATACAGTGATGATTTATTTATTTATTTATTTATTTATTTATTTATTTATTTGAGAGAGAGAGACAGACAGACAGACAGAGACAGAGCATGTGTGGGAGAGGGGCAGAGAGAGAGGGAGACACAGAATCCGAAGCAGGCTCCAGCCTCTGAGCTGTCAGCACAGAGTGCAATGTAGGGCTCGAACTCGTAAACGGTGAGATCTTAACCTGAGCCAAAGTTGGAGCTTCACCAACTGAGCCACCCACGTGCCCCATACAGTGATGATTCCTGAAGACTGCTTTTCCTTTTTGCATGTGCCACAGACAACTGCACCCTGACTATTGCTACTTGCCTCCCTAGTCCTTTATCCCAGGGTCCATATGTCCTTAATACGATGTTTGTCACCACATGGAGAAGTTGAGATTCACTGGAGAAAGTGAAATATGGTGGCATTATGTTATTTGGATGCTTTTCTAAAAATGTTTCAGAGAATGGGACCCATCTGTCTGTCTAATAAGTATTTTCACACATCTTCTCACTGAAGAATTAAATAAATATAAATTTTTAGCAAGAAAAATTCGCAATTTCATTTTATAATTTTATAAGCACAATTATATTCAGGAAGTTATGGGTTATAAATGTTGTAATTATTAACAGTGTTTGAAAGTAAGCTGTTTTATTTATTTACTTTTTTAAAGTGTATTTATTTTTAGAGAGAGGGAGAGAGAGAGAGAGAGAGAGAGAGAATGAGCAGAGGAGGGTCAGAGAGAGAGGGATAGAGAGAAAAGCCCAAAGCAGGCTCTACACTGTCAGCACAGCACCTGATGTGGGGCTTGAACTCATAAACCACGAGACCATGACCTGAGCTGAAACCAAGAGTCAGAAGCTTAACCCACTGAGCCACCCACATGCCCTGAAAATAAGCTGTTTTATAACAGTATTCAAATATTGATGTTTTCATAGTTAAATTTCTGAAAGTTCTAGTTTTAGACTGTCTACTAACTTACAGTAAATGATTATGAAAGATATGCCTCATTTATTCTGATGAAACCAGATGCAATTATACAATAAGACTAGGATTAATTATGATAATTTACTATTAAAAAACCCATAATCTATATCCAACAGACATAATTAATAAAACTAATAATCAAATAATTAATAACATCATAATATTATTTAATAATATAATTCATATATAATACCACTAGAACCAGTATCTTTAAATTTTTTTAAATGTTTTTATTTATTTCTGAGAGAGAGAGAGAGACAGCATGAGCAGGGGAGGGTCAGAGAGAGAGGGAGATACAGAATCTGAAACAGGTTCCAGGCTCTGAGCTAGCTGTCAGCACAGAGCCCGACGTGGGGCTCAAACCCACGAACCATGAGATCATGACGTGAGCCAAAGTTGGATGCTTAACCGACTGAGCCACCCAGGTGCCCCTGAACCAGTATCTTTAAAACTTTAATATTCCAAAAGAATTCTCATAGCTATGACCCTGGGAGTATATCTTAGCTTCTTGCCTCCCACATTCTGATTATGAAATTACAAAAAAAAGAATCCTTTAAGTGCTTACAACAACATTTATTTTAGACATCTAACTGACATCTATCGAGCTCTTTCTCTTTCCCAGGCACAGTGCTAGGCATTGAAAATTCAGTGTACAAATAGACCCAATGTCCGTTACAGTCGTGATTGTAATCTATTAGAATAAAGAACATATAGTCATGGAAATAAAGAATCACTGAAGTCACTTTGATATAGCTGATCAAGCTCTAATGATTCTATACATCTAGGTAGTCCCATAACCAAGTAGAATCAAGGACTTTCTTCTTCTAAGGTTTCTGTGGCATTCTGAAAAACTTTTATTCACCAATAAGTTCCAGTCCACTTTCCACTGGGCCTAGCCTAGCTACCAAATACATCTCGCTCTTGAGCTGTAGTATCTACTCTTGACCTACTTTGAGTTAAAACTTGAATTTCTCAGGATCAATGAAGAAATATCTCTCTTCCATACCCCGACATCTATTCAACTAACAGGCTTCTCACTGAATATAATTCATCTCTCTAGTTTCTGTTAGGAAGGAGGAACATTCGTTGAGCTAGTATTTTCTCCATATTATATTTCCAACTTTACTATGTTTCCTTCCTGAACACCATTTCAAAATAATTCAGTTAGATGGAAACTTTTTTTCTCCCCCTAAAATGGACTTTGACACAGTATGCTTAATAACTGAAATGGAGACCAGATATGATTTGTACCAGTTTGGATGCCATGTTCAGTTATAAGTTCCTAGTTCTTTTTTCTTTTTCCATTAATCATTTCTAAAACCACTAAAACAGTGACTTGCTCAAAGCTTGAAGGATTTTGAGGCACGCATTGAAGTAAGTGTCAGATAATATCAGTGCACTTTGCAACAAAATCAATTCTACATGTTCATACTCAGTTGCAAAGGCAAGACATCTGCACTTTGACTACCTGCCTAGTGCGGTCAATGCCAATGGCTTCTCTCACACCTATGGCACATGAGGCCTGTTACCCAAAATGTGTCACTCTGTCAACTCAATTGTTACTTTTAAAATGTGACTCCTCTGATTACTGTTTAGGAGAGAGGAGTTGAAGAGTGAGAGGGATGAGTTTAAAATTGCAAATGAGGGGAAACCTCAAGACCCAAGGTTTCCGACATCTTTAGACACACCAAACCCTCTTCGTCTTTCCCTGTGCTACCCCAGAAGTGGTGCCTGTGAGCACTGTGGAGCACAATTTCACACTCAGGGAATGGGCAGGCGCAGCTGTAGGAAGTACAGGGGTGAATGAAACCAACTGCATCCACAACTAAGCTAGGAATTATAACAACTTTTGACCACCCAGTACTTTTGAAAAAACTTTAATGTTTAATTTATTTTTGAGAGACAGAGACAGAGACATAGAGTGTGAATGGGGGAGGGACAGAGGGAGACGGAGACACAGAATCTGAGGCAGCCTCCAGGCTCTGAGCTGTCAGCACAGAGCCCGATGCGGGGCTCAGACTCATGAACCGTGAGATCATGACTTGAGCTGAATCCGATGCTTAACCAACCGGGTCCCCCAGGCGCTCCTTGACTGCCCAGTACTTTGAATAAATCATTGTATTTTATTTTATTTTTTTATTTTTTTATATTTTTATTATTTCTAGGAGAGAGAGAGAGAGACAGCGTGAGCAGGGGAGGGTCAGAGAGAGAGGGAGTGACAAACTGAAACAGGCTCCAGGCTCTGAGCTGGCAGTCAGCACAGAGCCTGACGCGGGGCTCGAACCCACGAACCGCGAGATCATGACCTAAGCGAAAGTCGGACGCTTAACCGACTAAGCCACCCAGGCGCCCCAAAATCATTGTATTTTAAATATTTCATTAAACAAAAAGGCAAATTAAGAGAATTGTTTCAGCCACATAGATCAAATAGTCCTTGGTAGGTATCGCTACTAGCATACTTATAAACAATGACAATACAGATTGTAAACCTCAACTTGACACAGGAGGACCCCTCCCCACTTTTCTCTTCCTTTCACTGTGATCTCTTCCTCGCTATCTGTGCTCCAGCTCTGGACCATTTCTTTCAGGTCCTTGAGAGCTCTATACTCATTCTCATCCCTTCGTACTGTTCTTGTCCATGGGATACAATTTCTCCACCCAAGCCCACCTTCTTCTGAAAAATCTTGCTCAAGTGAAATGTCTCATCATCGGTGAGACTTCCAACTACCAAAACCCCTCAGAGCCCTCCTGCTCTGAACTCTTCAAGCTCCCTCTATTTTCTGTCCTCAGCTTTGCTGCGGTTACTACATATCGTCTGCGTTAGAGTGCGAGCTTCATGAGGACAAGGGCCACATCCCTTCAACTGACAGTAGTTTTGCCAGCACCCTCTGCACAATGCCCAGCACACAGCAGGTTTTATATATATCGTACGTGTAGAAAAGTAAGAATACGAAGTGGGCAAGAGGATGGTAATGTCATCATAATATGTCCCTGAAATGGTTCTGTTACTCGTTTTGCATATGTTTGTGTTTTCAAAAGACTACACAGCCTGGAGATATACTATACTTCAGAGAACGCATCAAGGTTAAAGATTTTCATGGCGTAAAAACAAAACCTAGGTCATCATACCTGGCAAAAAGTGAAAGAGGCCATCAAGAGCATAATGGTAAGCCACAGACCAGCCCACTCTAGAATCTCACAACTTATTGCAGGCCAGACAGAGGAGCACACACTGATCATTCAGTTGTGTATTTATGCTAGAAATGTCCTAATTAGAAGCTGCCTTGATACAACATTTCAAAGACAATTAATTGAAGTTCCTTTCCAATGGGCTCTAATTAACTTAAAAGGTAAATGGATCCTCTAAAATGCATATTCAAATAATGTTTAACTTTTCTGGAACCATGTAAAGAGTATCATTATATAGGGGCTGGTTAAAGGTTTTTATAAAACTAACAAACCAGACACGACAGAAAGTCTCAAAAGTAACAACACTTGACACACCTGGGTGGCTCAGTCGGTTAAGCGTCTGATTTCAACTCAGGTCATGATCTTGCGGTTTGTGAGTTTGAGCCACGCATCTGGCTCTGTGCTGACAGCTAAGAGCCTGGAGACTGCTTTGGATTCTGTGTGTGTCTCTCTCTCTGACCCTCCCTGGCTCATGCTCTGTGGCTCTCTCTCAAAATTAAATTGACATTAAAAAAAGAAAAGGAACAACAACACTTGATCACACGTTATCCGAAATCACTGGGCTTTATATTAACTGCCTTATCATTAATTCATCAAGGTTTATTAAATTTGCTTTAATTTTATTTATAAGTGATCATATTTTGTTGGAATCTGCAAATAATATTTTGGGCAGTATTAAAGAAAGTCAGAAAACCATAATTACTTGTAACTAACTAAAGATTCAAATCCAGATGGATGCTCACAACTAGCGACAACTTATATTTGCTGAAGTATTGTAATCTTTTTTTATTGCTAACATCTATAATGCAGAACTGAAATAGTCAGAAGAATGGAGGAATATGCATTAAATAAGTGCCACCAATTTTTTTCTAGAGGTGTATATTCCATAGTTATCACCCAGGGAAAATGGTAAATAGAACAAGGATGATGAAGAAGAAATGTGGAATATTACTTGATGTTCCCAGCAGAATGTGAACATGTTATTTTATTAGAAGGCAGAGCATGTAATGTAATTTTATAAAAGAAGCTTAACAATATTAATTTTATTTTAAAAAAACGTAATAGTTTTATACTCAACTTTTCCTGGTATAGTGGCTGATTCAGAAAACATAATGAAATTAATTCTAATTTTGTTATAAATATTATTTAAAATCATGTACAATGAACTCCAGCTTAAATTATAGAGTAAATATATAAATGCAAAATTGTTTTTATAACACTTGGGAAAGGAGCTTACACTTGTATATTATTTACATTAGAGATAAAACAACTAAATTATAAAGTTTCTCTCTCTCTCTCTCTCTCTCTCTCTCACACACACACACACACACACACACACACACACACACACCTGGAAGCAATATTGACTAACTGACAATTTCCAGAAGTGTCAAAATTGAGAATAAGAACTAAGTCTGCCTCCCAATTGCTTTAGGAAATAATTTAAGAACATAAGAAATCTCAAAAACAAGGTTCCCTCTTATCAAGCAGCCCCTACTTGCAAGGGTGGTCCCTGAGACCCCACAATGCGGAAAGCTCACCCTTTCCCAGTCTCTCTCCACTTCTCTTCTGCCATGCTGTCCTACAAAATTCAATTCCTCTCATTTCATAAATTCTCTTTTGTTTCACAATACTGTTCTCTAAGTATAAATAACTTGTTTTTTTTTTTTTTTTAAATATCTTGTTCTTTTGGTCAAATGGATTAATCTAGTTCACCACCCAACAGAAGTTTTCAATGTTTAAAAGGTCAAAAGTCACTGTGAGAATCCACTCTACAGTGGATCCCCACCAAACAGATGGTGTTGATGGTGATGATGATGATGGTGATGGTGATGGTGATGAGGGTGACAATGATTATGCTGAAATGTATATCATTTAGATAACCTTATTAACATCCTAAAATATTCTTCTTTGCTCTTGGGTAACAGAGTCCATAGTATCTTTCCTAAAAATTACATTAAATTCATAATAATTTCTGTTTCAAAATCCATCTCTACCCTAAAAATCATAGCTTGGTGGCATTTTATGAGGCAATTGCCACCACTGTGGCAAGTTTTGTCTTGAGCTTGAGGCCTTTAGTTAAACTTTTACAGGTTCAACTCAGTAATCATTAATTGAAAATGTATGAGGTACTAAGAACTATGTACATGGGAACTTTATGAGCAACACATTATCACATACTGGAAACCAAAGCCAGAGGAACAAAAGCTTAAAATGAGAAAGATAACACATTTACAAAGCAAATAACATCTAAAATACCAACCAGAATATACAGAAATGCAATAATGGCCAGGTGAATTTTAGCTGTATAAATGTTCTTGCTTTCACATTGTTTCACAGCAAACATTTCCAGCCTTCTGTAAAAATGTGGTGTATGATGAAAAGCAACATTTATTTTCTTAGTTTGTATTAGTAACTCAATTTCCCTTAGGACTGCTATAGATGTAGAAGGGGATTGGAACTGAATTAACAAAGCTATTTGGGTAACAGTTGAAATAAGATCCAAGAATGAAATAATGTGTCTATAAATCTTTCTCTGTGTCTGTAAATTCTGCAATCCCTTGGGCTACTTTGTTGGTACCTGGAGGGTAAAGTGATTATTTTAATTAAACAAAAAAAAAAACGTAGGTGCAAATATATGCTGTGATTTAGAGACAAGACTTACATTTTTCAAAGATATTTAATATATTTTATATATGAAAACATCAGGATATATTTATTTTTTGCTTGCACTGCTGATATTCCAACAAAGATCTAAAGACAAAGGGTAATTTTTAAAACATCTGTTAATTCATCCATATATCCAACAGATACTGGGGAGAAACTATTATCTACAGGCTCCTGTTTGGGGTAGAGTTGGCAAGGATGCGTGAGCCATGGTCTCTGCCTTCAGTGACATCATAGGCCAGCTGGAGAGCAAGGGATGCAGACCAGCATCTCTGATGGTTGTCATGATGTAACTGATTCCAAAAGACTTACAGGGGACATGCTGTGAAGGCTCAGACAGCTGGATTTGTTTATCAAAGGCCTAGATATGAACTAAGCCTTGAAGATGAGGAGGAGCGGAGATATGCTGAAAGTGACCAGCTCTGCTGGATAGTCGGGCTGGTGTCAGACTGCGAAGTGTGTGTGCCAAGTTGTGAACACTGGCTTGATTTAGGAAAAAGCCAACTGAAGAGTCCAAACACAGACACCCCTGAGGGGAGAGACCACAACTTACATACCTCATGTCCTCAGTGTCTATATGGTGTGTGATACATGGTAGATGCTAAATAAGTATGTGAGGAATAAAATGACCAGAGTTTCACCCCAAAACTTTAGTAAGGTAGATATAAGTGGCAGCAAGGCATCCCATAAACTACTTTACACTTAGACCTTCTTCCTAATAACTTGCAAGACTTTGGATGCACACATTATCTTGTCTCAGACACAGTTTTCTATCTGGAAGGTAGATATAATTATCTTATTGAGGTATTTGTGAGGGTCAAAGGTAATGGATGCTGAGGAAATGCAGTAATAATGAGATTAGAGTAGTGCTAAAGAGGTAAGTGTGGCATCTATTAAGGGTTACTCAAATATGGTTAGTGGTTAGCATGTGTCAACTCGATTACTTTATTATTATTATTTTTTAAATTAGTGTTTAATTTTGAGAGAGAAAGAATGTGAGCAGGGGAGGGGTAGAGAGAGAAAGCAGGGGAGACACAGAATCCGAAGAGGCTCCAGGCTCCGAGCCTTCAGCACAGAGCCCAGTGTGGGACTCAAACTCATGAACCGTGAGATGGTGACCTGAGCCAAAGTTAGACGCTTAACCAACTGAACCACCCAGGTGCCCTTCAACTAAGTTACTTTTGTGTGTCAATGTTGCTGAGCTAAAAGGTGTCCAGACTAAACATTATTCTGTTGTGTCTGTGGGGCATTTCTGAATGAGATCAGCATTTGAATCTGTAGACTCAGTAAAGCAGGTGGCTCCCTCCTCCAATGTGAAGGGCATCACTGAACCCTTGAGGGCCTGAATAGAACAAAACAGCAGAGGAAAGAGGAATTCACCCTTTTTACTTCCTGCCTGCCTGACGAGCTGGGACACTGGTCTTCTCCTCTTCTTGGAATGGGATTTACATTAGCTCCCTTGGTTCTCAGGCCTTTGCACTCAAACTAGAATTACACCACTGGATTTTCTGTATCTCAGATTGCAGATGGTAGATCCTGGGACATCTCATTCTCCATAATCACAGGATTTAAGTCCTCATAACATATTTCTTTATACACACACACACACACACACACACCTTCTATTGCTTCTATTTCTCTGGAGAATCCTGATTAGCACAACAAAAAGGAGTCAATGGCCACCAAAGTGGAAATGGGGAAATAGGGACTGACATGCTGACATGAGAGATGGTTCTAAGATAAAGATCATAGGGGTGGATGTGGTAGGCAAGGGCTGGGAAATATCTACTTCTGATATCATGGACAAAAATAAAACAGCAGATTTCATTCTTTCTCATTGCCATGTAGTATTCCATTGTATAGATGAACCACATCTTCTTGATCCATTCATCAGTTGATGGACACTTAGGTTCTTTCCATGTTTTGGCTATTGTGGAGAGTGCTGCTATGAGCATTGGGGTACATGTGCCCCTATGCATCAGCACTCCTATACCCCTTGGGTAAATTCATAGCAGTACTGTTGCTGGGTCATAGGGAAGTTCTATTGTTAATTTTTTGAGGAACCTCCATACTGTTTTCCAGAAGGGTTGCACCAGCTTACATTCCCACCAACAGTGTAGAAGGGTGCCCATTTCTCCACATCTGTGCCAGCATCTAGAGTCTCCTGATTTGTTCATTTTAGCCACTCTGACAGGCGTGAGGTGGTATCTCAGTGTGGTTTTGCCATTTGTAGCAACACGGATGGAACTTGAGGGTGTTATGCTGACTGAAATAAGTCAGGCAGAGAAGGACAAATACCACATGTTCGCACATATAGGTGGATTAGGAGGAAGCTAATGGAGGATGATGTGGGAGAAGAAGGGGAAAAGTAATTAGGGAGAGGGAAGGAGGCAAACCATGAGAGACTCTTGAATGCTGAGAACAAACTTAGAGCTGATGGGAGTGGGGGAGAGGGGAAGGGGGGCTGATGGGCATGAAGGAGGGCACTTGTGGGGATGAGCACTAGGTGTTATATGTAAACCAACTTGACAATAAAGTATTTAAGAAAATAAATAAAAATAAATAAAACAGAGCATTGGATGGTATGTTAAGAAGAATGGTCAGGGACATCATGTCAAAGAAGGTGATAATGGAGTTGAGATGAATGAGTGGAAGCATTCCAATCAGAAAGTACACAATCCCTGATGCAAGAGTCCAAAGAACAATCTAGAAGCCCACTTGGCTGGAGAACTATGAAAGAGTGGAGGGTAGCAGAACTTGTGCTTAGAGACAGAGCACAGGTCACATCAGTGGAGTGTCACAGGCCACACGTGGTTAGATTTTGAATTCTGTCCTCAATGCGATGAGCAGGCATTAGTTTATACATGTGAGACACAGTTCTAGAAGGATCACTCCAGATGCTTATTTGAAAAATAAGCCATGGAAATTTCAGAGTGGAGAGAGGAAAGAAACACCTGTTATGAGGCCCCTGAATCTACAGTGTGAAGGGTGATGGTGACTTTGACTGCAGGGTAGAGGTGAGGATATAGGAAGTGACCAGATTCAGTTTGAAGGCGGGTTGACAAGGCTTGCAGGTAAGTTAGATGAGACTGTGTGAAAAAGACAGGAGGAACAATGATTCAAAGATGTTCATCCTTAGCTGCTACTGAGTGAATAGCAATGCTGTGCACTGAGGAAAATGGCCTCTTGTAGGAAAGGCAGTCTTGGCAAAAATACTTAGAGTTTTGTTTTGGACAGGTGAGAGTTGAGATGCCTTCTGCCAGTCCTGCTATGTATCCAGAGAGCAGATGGAGATGTAAAGTCAGAGTCAGAGAGACAGACAGAGCTGGGGATGGCAATTCTGTAGTCATCAATGTGTAGCGGGATATAAAGCTGTGGGTCTGGATGCCATTTCTTAAAAATGGGCAACAACAGACAAAAATCTCTAAGACTGGAACCTGGTACTCAGTTCTGAGGTCAGGAAGATAAGGAGAGGTCAGTACAGGCAACTGAGGGGCAGTGGTCCATGAGGGGTGGGGGTGGGGCGCAAACAGAGGACTTGGGTGTCCCAGAAGTTATACACAAAAACGGCCATTGCATTGGGGGACATGAGATTCCCTGGAGGCCTGGAGAACAGCAGTAGGGTTGAAAATTGGACTAGAATAAACAGGCAAAGAAAGAGAGATGGTGAGCCTAGATAATTCTCACAGAGTTTTCCTTTCCTAGGCAAGCAAGAAATTGGGTAGTAAATGGTCAGTGTGAAGAAATCATGGAAAGTTGTTTACTAAATCCCATGTAACTTGGGAGATATCATGGCAAGTCTGTGTGTGGATGGAAAGAATCAGGCATAGGTTATCCTACTAAAGATTTACAAAAGTCTATAAGGTAGGTATTATCACCCTTATACATATGGAAAAAAAAAATGAGTTTGCCAGGGCAATAGGCTTGCCCAAAACAGCATATGAATTAGAAGTGCTGAGAAGGAATTTCATTCAGCTCCACTGATTTCTAAGGAGGAGATTCAGTCCATTGGAACAAATATACACAGTGACCATAAACTTATTTTTACCTCAGGTCTGAACGAGGCAAGGTTAGATTTCAAATAACAAAGGGAGAACCAGAATTTAGATTCAGGGCAAAATCTCCAAACCCCTCATCAACTCAACGACTTAGTTTTTGTTTGTTTAATGATTTACAGATTGGCGAGAGCTTTAAGCATCCAGCAGATTCATGCACAGAACACTTCAGGATCAGAAGGGTGGTCAGAAGTTTCGGGAGAGCATAGGGTGATGGGAGCCAGACACCTCAGAAACCTGCAGTTTGTTTAACTAGGATGTCTGGGTGGGCATAAATGAAGGCACAAAAATGTTGAAAAATCTCGTATGCGGTAGTTGAAGCCTTTGAAGCAGAGTTAGGATTTGGACTTGCTTCTTTTTAGAGAGAGAGCGGCTATGGATCAAAGCCCTAGGTGAAAAGAAAGGTTGACAGCAGCATTGAGAATTGATTGGAAGACATTTTTGATGGAGGCAGGGAGTGCCAGAGAGAAGGAGTAGATGTCTGTTCAATCTGCTGGTAAGTAATTACAGTAAGCACCCTGTGCTAGCACGGCTCAAAAGGAAAGATCAGTTGCTTTCACATGTAAAAAACTCTCAGTTTTAATAGGAGGGTGTTCATACTGAAACTATGGCAACTCAATTATTGCTACTACCTTTACTAAGAAATACCTGTGTGTTATTACTGCAAAGAGGTACTGGTAACACCAATAACTCACAGTGCATTCCCCTCACTTTCGCCATGTCAGTAGCTTTGCATTTGCACACAGAAATTCTATTTCTTGAAATATATCATTTTTCTAGGAATAACAAAAATGTATGGATGTATGATACCAAAATAATTTTTACTTTTATTCCAAATTGGTTGCCCTAAGGAAAAACAAACAAACAAACAAAAATATATATATAAAACCAGAGTAAATTATATCCTAGCTATAAAGAGAGTTGGAAGCGGCACACTTACTTCATCTATTAAACTGATACATATATTTATGCCCACAGACTGGCTGAGATAATAGAAAGAACAAAAAGATGTTTTTTAATAATAATAAAAATATTTTAAAGTAATTAATTCAAGTTCAAAATGTCTTTTAAAAAAAATGAGGGCTGGAACCTATCCTTAACAAAGTCTTCTAGAGTCCTGAGAACGTCTGTTCCCTTACCTTGACATTCGTCCCCGTGCCAGCGCTGGGTGTACATAACTGAGCACTGAAGCTGGAGCTGTGGAGGCATCAGCAACAGGGCCGGGGGTGGGGGGTGGGGGAGAGAAGGTGAAAGGCTGAAACAACAGAGTGAGAGCAGAAGGAGGATGATCTTCATCCCCTTCATTGGGATCACTGATCATTTCTGATCACACACAAGAGGGAATCTTTGGAACATGAAAACAATCTATTTGAAGATCAAATTAAAACTCTCATTTGGATCAGGGTGCCTCTCACAGGCGGTTAAGCCTCTCACTCTTGATTTCGGGTCAGGTCATGATCTTATGGTTCCTGGGATTGAGCCCAGTATCAGGCTCTGTGCTGACAGTGTGAAGCCTGCGTGGAATTCGACCTCTCTCTCTCATTCTCTCTGCCCCTCCCTTCACTCTCTCTCTCTTTCTTAAAAAATTATTCTCACTAGGATCAAGTATACCAATTAAAAGGTGGGAGGTGTTATATTCACATTTAACAAAATCACTCCAAATCCAACCACTATTTCAAAGCCAAAGTCACATGGACCTCCTCCCTGAAGCCTGTCCAGTCCAAACAGCTGTCCACCCTCAGTTCCAAATCCCCACAATACCTGGGGTATATGTTTCAGGAAAGGAACATATTCTACTTTCTGTTCTCACTTGACTTTGTCCTGTCTGATTTCCTCAACTAATCTTTAAGCTATATGTGGAAAAGACTGAAACGTGACCCGAAATAGCTATTAAATAAATGAAAGAAAATTTGTTTAGCAAATAGGGTCCTCAGTGCGTGACTGTCGCTGAGAGAGGTTGCTATCTTCCAGGTGATAAAAGCATGATCAAACTATTTCAAATATAGGTTAATCTATCATTGTATATTATATAACATGTGTTATATAAGTATGTGATATCTATTATTATACTCAGGGATGTGAAGATGCAGTCAAAATCTCTACTTCCTCTTTTAGTAGGAGTCATGCATGATGATAGCTCTACCATTTGGTGCATATTCTCTGCTCACATATAACCTAGTAAGTTAGTAATACATTTTTCTAATTATTCCATTTTCTTAAATCCAATTCTTTTGAATCAACCTGTGTAAGCCCTGAGTTACTGAATTCTGCCTTGTGTAAATATCAGCTCATTAATTTACTTGGCATAAGTACTACAGTGCTAAGCAATATGTTTTTGTTTTTTTGAGCCATTAGTTATAGGTTTACATTTGGCCTCTGGAATTTATCAGCTATGTAATTCTGGGTAAGCTAATTAACTGCGGTAAGTTCATTAACCTTCCTAGGCATAAGTTTTCCCATTGAGAAGGTGAGGATGGTACCTCACCAGACTGTTGAGAAGGGAGGCCAAGGATGACCTCTGTGAAGCACACTTAGTAAAGAGGGACCCCTGTTACCATCACTGTCATCCTTTCCAGTGTGATCGGCTGAACTGCTGGGTTTAGCTTTAACTACAGGAATCCCTAGCAGAAAAATCCCAAGTCACTTAAACACTTATTACTTTGGAGAATGAATTCCAAGTCACAAACCAAGAACTTGAGCAGACTGTTTATAGCTCTTTTCCTGACTGTGAAATATGGTGGAGGCCATTTCATGTACTAACACATAATTTCAAAAGACAGGAATTTAAATCAACTTATTAAAATATCTATGCTTGTATGTAAATAGATTATAGCTGAAAAATAATTAAATGCAATTTTATTAATCAAGTGAGTACAGAGGAGAGAAGAGGTTGAAATGGATAGAAAAGGATTTCTCTATCAGTGCATCTTTTGTTATGAGATTTAAAAAGTCATAATTAATCTGCTTCAAGAAAAATACAGTAATGTGGCTATCAAAGAACAATCATTTTTAAAAGCCTTCAGCTTCAAGCGACCTACTTTTTTCTAAAAAAAAAAAAAGAATGGTTTTGGGGCGCCTGGGTGGCTCAGTCAGTTAAAGTGTCTGACTTCAGCTCAGGTAATGATCTAGCTGTTTGGGAGTTCGAGCCCCGAGCTGGGCTGTGTGCTGACTGCTCAGAACCTGGAGCCTGCTTTGGATTCTGTGTCTCCCTCTCTCTCTGCCCCTCCCCTGCTTGTGCTTTCTCTGTCTCTTTGTCTGTCTCTCTGTGTCTCTGTCTCCCAATAATAAATAAACATTAAAAATTTTTAAAATAAAATAGAAATGAATAGTTTTATACCTAATGAATTTGGAAATCTGACTGAGATAGTATAAGAATATGATTCAGTTGCACAGGCTTTGGAATCAGACAATTCCTGCCAGAATCTTGACTCACCATTTATTCAATCAACTATCTTGGAGAAGTTATTCAAATTTTCTCAGGTTCAATGTCCTTATTTATAAGTTGAAGACAATACTAGTATCTAAATTATAGAATACTGGTGGAGATCACATAATTCAGGTGAAATGTCTAGAACGATACCTCACACTTTCAAGTTCCCTACTTGAAGGATTCGATGCCATGGAAACTGCTCATTCACTGTAAGCCACAGACAACCAGAGAGAAACAACTACTCCTGGCACTGAGCCACACATAGCGTAGGACTCTGGTCCCAATAAGAAGGGACACGAACCAAGATCTGGTCCAACTCACTGCCTGTAGGACTTGAGACTATAGCACAGCGAAGAGAAACTAAACAAAACCTAGAAATCCCAATACATTGGTGAGGCAGACAGAAAGCCAAGTTTAGGGAGGCTGAACTTCTGCAGGGCAGAATGCCTGAGAGAAGTGAGCTGCTCAGATAGAGTACCTTGAGTTTATAGTTGAGTATTCATTCATACGTATGTGTATGTCACAAGACATTAGTTCAGGTGTGCAAACATTCTTCGATCCATTCCCAGAAACAATATAAAAGATTCTCAGGTACTGCTGAAATAACTTTTCAGGCCCAAGATGGAGCCACTCCGGCCCTGGTGCCATGTTTGTTGACTGAAACTTGGTTAACTTCCATGCCCCATGGATGCTCCTCAGAACCAGAAACACCGTGTACTCAGTCAAGCCATCCCCAAACACACAGGCTGTCTGAGGAGCCCCAGCCAATCAGCTAGCTTCTACTTGTCTTTTCTTTCTTTATTCCTTATTTGGTAGAAGCTTTTTGCTACCTGCACCACATTGTAGTTCCTTGAAAGGAGACTGCCTACCCCATGAGGTGTTAAAGTTTATCTGTATTACCTAATTGTCTTCTTTAATCGTATGTTAACAGTACTATTTGCTACCAAGCAGCACACTCCAGGGATGCGAAAACATCTGTAGGCCTACTGTGAGTTGCTTTAAGCTTATGAATCTGCCGAGGTTCTGAAGGAGCACTGCTAAACAGAGTCTTCTAAACAGAGGCACATCCATTATACTGTTGGCAACAACTTAATGTCACTAATTCCTTCATTTATTGAAAGGGCCTCTGCTAACCATTTTCTGAGACGTGCTGGGTATTTGAATGATTTTAAGTCACTAAGCAATTCTGTGGAAAAATGAAATCAACAGGATTGGACATGCGAATATCAGCACTGTCCTTGCTAATATGATTTTGACCATTCAGTTTGGGATTACATTGAGACGCGGTACTTGCACTGCAAAAGTCATCACGTTCCTTCTGGTTTCCTGGTTAAAATGATCATTTCTAGGACTAGGAATGGCAATTTTCTTTCTAACCCTGTGTTTTTCATGGAAACCTAGAAAAAAAGAAGACATTGAGGAACATATTATGACAGACGATCATCTACAAACACACAACTCTTTCGATGTCTGCCATGGTGAGCTTCATTTTGTAGCATCTGTACTGGCAATAGAAATGGTGTTTGGCTGTCAATGTGCGTGGTGCATACGGTGAAACAAAAATCACCATCGTGACAACTGGAAAATAAAGCTGAGTGTGTGTGTGTGTGTGTGTGTGTGTGTGTGTGTGTGTGTGTGGTTTCAGTAGAGAGAAGCTCTTTGCTTTTCTAGCCTCCTTTCAGAAAAGAATGGTGTCATTTTGGTTGGTTCCTTGTCTTCTTTCAGAGCAAAACAATGCCACAGGGGAAAGAGACAACTGTCACGTCTAGGAGGGGACCGCCAAAGAACCTCAAACCAGAACAAAAGGATCTCCCTCACCAGCTGCAGAAAATCGGCAGTTTGGTCCAGCGCACACAGATGGATGTGTCAGTACTATTTACTATTATAAAAGCTGGATTTCTCTAAACAAAAGCCTGCATTGCATTAATTTTTTTAGCATATGCATATCATAAGATTCTATATGATCTTGTGACTGCTTTAAATCAAATGGGTCTGTTCATATTTCTGCAAACTGACTTTGATGCAATTTTTCAAAAAAATCACTTGAAATATGTCTTAAAAATAAAAGTTTTGTGAGTATTTTTTTTGGGGAGGAAGCGAGAGCAGGTACAAAATCTAAAACCTTGAGAGAAAATATCTGAGCCTTCACAATCAAATCAAATTGACTTAATGCTTTATTTTTTAGGGGGTTTTGGTAGATCAAATGAGATGCATCTGGAATCCTTCAGATGCTCAATGTGCAGCTAAGCTATTCAGGAAACACTCTAGTTCAACCTAATGTATTTACTTGTCTTAATGTTCAATTAGCATTCAAATTAATCGATTGATTAATTTGTTCAACACCTTTTGTTTTATTGATTGTTTATTTTAAGATATGCCACAGAAAATGAAATAAGTAAAACATGTTTGGCTTGGAGGAGATATGTATAAATTGCCCGTGGCAATCAGTATCGGTAATAGAGAAATTTGAAAAGCGTGCATGTGATTTAAACAAATATATGACACTGCTGTATGTTTTATCTTCTATAAATAATGTAGTGCATTGTACGGAAGTAAGGGGGAGACAAAGAGGATACTGTACGGAAGGCTAATATGCACAGGGAAGAAGTATAACAAATCCACTGACGATCACCCCAATAGATGGAATTAACTCTTTACCTAGTATTAAAGGAGAGTAAATCTAACTAAGGCTATTTGTGTGTTATCCAGTCTGAAAACAGCACACTCAGGTGAGATCATTACAAAGTCAAAAATATACTCTGTAACGTATCACAGGGAAGCTGTGGCTTTGACACTGTTTTGCTCGATTAATTTTTTTTAATTAATTTTTTAATGTTTTATTTATTTCTAGGAGAGAGAGAGAGACAGTGTGAGCAGGGGAGGGTCAGAGAGAGAGGGAGACACAGACTCTGAAACAGGCTCTAGGCTCTGAGCTGGCAGTCAGCACAGAGCCCGATGCAGGGCTCGAACCCATGAACCGCGAGATCATGACCTAAGTGAAAGTCGGACGCTTAACTGACTAAGCCACCCAGGCGCCCCTGTTTTGCTCGATTTAAACTGTCAGTTTACACAAGAGTCCACAAACGCATGACCACATGTTTGAATGCAGATGTAGGAACGACATAAATGAATTTCGTTCACAAGGCTCCGATACAAAATCCCAATAAATTGGAGAAGTACAGAAGCAAGAAAAAAGCAGAGTGGCCAATCAGGAAGCATGCAGAGAAAAGATGAAAATGCATAATAAGGGCTAGCATGGTGGTAAACGCACAGGCTCAGGTAACAGCGTTGGAGAGGTTCAGGTGCTTATCCTGGCCCGTACAGCACAGGAAGCGTCGCGGAAAAGAGCAGGAATCTCGTAGTCAGACCTCCCAGATGCAACCCTGTCTGCACTCACTAGAGACATGACGGGGGCCAAGCAAGCTAACACTCCGTGTCTTAGCTCCCTCATCTCAAAGTGGGATGAGTACAGTCCCTTCACTGAAGGCTTGTTACAAGGACTGAACGAATGCTCATGAAGGGCTTAGAACTCTATGTGTCTATTAACTGACTGATCACCCTAATTTCTTGGCTTTTTCATTTATGTAACAAGTAATAATAACATTGATCCCCAAAGGTAGTTTCAAGGATTTGTTCATCTATGGACATTATTGCCCATAGTAACTGAAACAAGGTCAGCTTCCAATAAATGTTATGGTTATAAATACTGTTATTGTAGTAAAGAGCTAAAACTTAATAAGTGCCTATTATGTGTTTGAAAATGTTCTAGGCATCTTACATTCTTACATATTCATTTTCTCATAACAATAACCTCTGAGGTAGATTTTATCATTATCCCCATTATTCAGATGAGAATCTGGGGACAGGTAAATAAGCATAATAAATAATCCTTGTCTTAGAAAAGCTACTAGAATTGAATATGACATTCAGTTATGAACCAAGGCATTAACATAATTAATTTTGCCAAGCAACATTTTAGGGCTTTTTTTTGTAGTTAGTTCCCAGTTTTGTGAATGAGTTGGTTAAGATAATTTGCTCTGTTGCCACCTACATACAGCCAATGGTTTCTAGGAGAGGTTCTTTATGTATTTTTACGTGTGAGAATCACTGAACACTGTCAGAGGTAACTAGCTAGCTGTCTCACTAATATACATCTTCCCCGTCTTTCTTAATGAGTTATAAAATATTCAAAGTGCTGAAATACCCACCCAGAGTGCTATATTTCCCAGCTTCCCTTGCAGCTAGGAGGAATCATTGACTAGGTTCTGTCCAGTGAAATGTAAGCAGAAGGTTAGAGTTTCGTGTCTATAAATTCCTAAAGTACAAAGCCTGAAGACAGCTGATGGAGACTGCCTGTCATTCCTTTCTCCTCTTAATGTTTGTAGTATGGACTCGATGCATGATGTTCCATAAAATATCTACAGCCAAGAGGTGACCTTAAGGATACAACCAAGCACTAAGGGCAATGATGCATAAAAAAGGAGAGGATCTGGATCCTTGATGTCAGTGGTGATATATATCAGCCTTGGACTACCTCCCACTGAACTTCTACTAGAGAGAAAAATGCACTTGATTCTGTTTTAGTCACTGTAATTTTTGGTCCCTGTTCCTACTAGCTGAATGCAATTCCTGATACAAACAGCCACGTGAACCAGACATCAAGGGCAAATGGGATCTATCCAAAGAAAATAAGAATGCTAATAATTATTTGCAGTAAATCATGAGAACATGTTATGCAAGAAGTAACACAGAGCAGAATGAGGTTGTCCAGGAGAAAACTGTTTGTTCTATTTGTGTAGGTTCTTAGAGGGGGTGAAGTTTGGATCGAATCTTGAAACATCAGAAGGCATTCAATAAAGTAGGAGTGAAGGGAGGGGCTGCAGCCATTTCAGACAAAGAGAGCTCATGGAAAAGAGCACGTGGAGGCATGAGTCATTTTAGATGCTTCTGAATCAAACTGGTATTAGTCACTGGGCTCAAAAATATATAATCTAGTGCAAAATGGATAGCATATTTGATTGAATAAGACATTATAAAACTTATCTGGCTCATTTAAAGAAATCTACATATTCTTCTCATTTAATTTGCCTAAAAGCAGTTTAATCTTAAGAGGGGAAGGAGGGGGGGGGGGCTGGTGATGGAGCTGGCCTTCACAGCCTGTTTCTCAGAATGCAGGTGTTAAATATCCTACCTCGACCCTTTTCCCGTCCACACTTTGGATGAGGCTGACAAAGTGCACTGAGAGAGAACCTTAAAGGCAATCTTCCGAAAAGTACAAATCCCCAATAAATTAGTATTCTCCCATCATGATAAAAACAACATAAAATATGCAAAATGGGTTTAATATTCATGATTTACATCTTCCAAGAGATTGGCGAGATACCAAATGTAATACAATAACAAGAAAGCACTTTGTAGAGGTATTCAAAGTACTTCGCAGAATTAATGAATTCTTACATGATCCTTGAGAGAAAGAAAAGAGGCAGAAATTGTTCACCAAAGTTGCAGACAAGACCAATGGCTGAAGGCTGCTCTCAGAAGGTCACGAGGTCCAGCTCTCTGGTCCTCCAAGCCTTTGGCTTCATCACAATGCCTGCCAGTAGGGGCGCACAGGCAGTAGGATGTGGTGGTGTGGGCAGACCTCCAAGGAGGCCTTTAACAAGTGTCCAGAAGTTTCCACCATTTGCAGAATGTGCACCATGGCTTACATAGTTTAGTTCATACACACGTGGTAGTTCTATGTGATTGCTAAAACTGGGGAAATGCTTATCTTGGAATAAGTTGAAAGCTAATGCCCCACTTGTGCTGCCAACTCTAAACTTAAGCTTCCTTACAGGTGGAACTTCCCTGTCACATGACACAGTGACAGCCATAGTAGTAGTAGTAGTGGTGGTGGTGGTGGTGGTGGTGGTGGTGGTGGTGGTAGTGGTAGTAAATATTTGTTAGCACATACTATGCCCTGGGTATTTTTCTAAACATTAACCAATTTAGTTAAACCCACAATATACTTAGCGTAACTTTCCAGATTAAGTAATTTGCCCAAGGACACATACTTAGTAAGATGTGGAACCAGAAGGCAAACTTCAGGCTCTCATTACTATTCCCTAACAAATAATTTAGACCCCAAAGAAGTTCTCTGTTTCTTAGGACCTCTGACCATGGCTTCAAAGATGTTATATGGCTTGGGTTCAGTCAGGAGTTCCTTTTACTCTATGGTATAAACGTGCTGTGTCCAACTTCACCAAACGAAGACTATCATATACATCAACTTTTGATGGAAATATACCCCTTTAAAATGTCACTTCAACTCATCTTCTTTTTAAAAATATCTCCCAATATTATTATCATATGCTATGCATACTTTGAATCTTACTTTTTTATTTTTTCACTAATTTGGACAAAGAATTCTGTGGTGTGCTTAACCATAACCTCTTTCCTATTGCAGTCCTTCCCATCCCCATTTCTGCGGCTGACATGCTGTTTCCCTGGCCTGTATCCTACACTTTCCCTCCTCCAAGGGTCACGTTACATGCCATCCCATCAGAACGGCCTTTGGTGGGCTGCCCCAACCTCCCCACCCCATCATTCTCATCTCACCCTGGTTATTTCCTCCATAGCATTTCCTTCAATTTCTAAATACTACAAGTTATTTATTTTATGTCTCCCCGATCCAACCCTTGATTTCATAAGTTCCTTGATAACAGGGCTGGCATTTACTCCCACTTTGCTCACTGGGCCCAAAAACACTGCCTAGGACACTGTGGTTAATCACAGTGCCTTGTTAAATGAATGAATATTCTCTGGCTTCTTACACAAAAAAGCCCTTAAGATGAGACTTGAAGGATGAGTAAGAGTGGGTGGGAAACGTCCATTCAGAATGTTCCCCTGAGTTCCGGCTGCACATATGCACTATCTTTGGGGCAGACCTGACCAAGGCTGCACTCACTTCCTTGTTCTCTAGGCCCTGTTCCTCCTTAGTAAAGAGCATCCATCAGATATCCAGACCAGAAACTCAGCCACCCCTGACAACTACCTAACCATCAGTCCTCAAATTCAGTCACCAAGTTTTGCCAATTCTACCTCCATGGCTTAGGTTTTTATAACCTGCCTACTATGACTTCTCCCTTCTTTTGTTTCTCCAGATCCCTTCATTAAACTTCATTAAACTTTGGCTTCGGCCATGCCCAACCACTTCTAGTTTTCCACATTAAAATGCACATCTTCTCAGGTGTCTATGCTCTGGGGAAAGCTATGGGGCAACTGGGTAGCTCAGTCGGTTAAGCATCCAACTGATTTTGGCTCAGGTCATGCCCACAGATATATCAAATAGCTATATAACAGGACAGAATTAAATAAATGTTAGAGCAATAAGGTATGCACGATGAGAATTTAGAAGGGACAGCTCTGCTCCATTTGAACATTCCAAGGATAACACAAACACTATGACCCAATATAGAACTAATCATTCTTCCCCTAAGCCGTCTACCTCCTATATTATCCACCTCATTCTTTTTTAAATAATAATTTTAATTAAGTAATTAATTAATTTAGAGGGAGAGAAGGAAAGAGTGTGAGTGGAGGAGAGGGGCCAAGGGAGAGAGAGATTTCCAAGCAGGCTCTGTGCCCAGCATGAAGTGGGGCTCTATTCCATGATCCTAGGATGATGACCTGAAACCAAAATCAAGAGTCAGATGCTCAAATGACTGAGTCACCCAGGCATTCTTCTATCTCATTTGATCTTAAATAATAAATTCTTTGCTCACATTGCACCACCCCATCCTGCCCCTTTTCCCATTTATCTGATAAATCTAATCTGAATCATGACACCACGAATAACTCCCCTTTTAAAGTAATTAATTTTTTTATTTTTTTATTAAGGTATAGTTTATATAAGGTTAGATTCATCCTTTGTAGTAAACAGTCTTGCAAATATTGATAGGTGAATACAGTTATTTAACTACCATCAAGGTAGTTAAACTATCAAGATATCCAACAATTTTATCAGCTCATCAATTCATACCATGTCTGCCAGCCTTTGGTGACCACCAATCTGTTTACTGTCCCTATAGTTTTGCCATCCGTATGTCATGTAGCCTTTTGAGTCTGGCTTGTTTCACATGCAGATGCATCTGAAATTGACCTGCATTATATCAGTAATTCATTCCCTTTTATTACCGCTAGTCTTCTGTGATATAGATGCACCATGGTTTGTTTATCACTTTGCCAGTTGAAAGACATTCGGGCTATTTCCTGTTCTTGGCTATTATAAATAAAGCTGCTTTAAACGTTAGTGTATGGGTTTTTACAGGAACCTAAGTTTTCATTCCTCTTGGGTAAATACCTAGGAGTGAGAATGGTGGTCACTGGTGAGCTCACATTTAAAGGGCTGTGCCTCTCTGCATTCCCACCCACAGGTCCACTTGCTTGACCAGCTTGTCAGATGCTGGATATTTTTGTAGTAGTTGTAGTTGTTGTTGTTGTTGTTATTGTTATTTCCAGTCTAATGGGTGTGTGTGGTGCCTCATTGTAGTTTTAATTTGCACTTTCCTACTGACTAAGAATGTTGAATATCTTTGTGCTCATTCTCCATCTTTGTCTCTTAGGTGAGGTGCCTATTAAAATCTTTTGTCTGTCTTTAAATGAAGCTGTTGAATTTTGTTCTTATTTTTGTCTTGAGAGTTCTTCATATATTCTGGATATAATTCCTTTACCACATGTGATTTGTGAATATTTTCTCTGAGTCTGCAGCTTACCTTTTTCATGCTCTTACTAACTCTTGAACAGTAGGTATTAATTTTGATGGAGTCTGATTTACCTATCGTTTTTTTTTTCCTTTCAATGAATTATGCTTTTTGTGTCATCTCTGCCTAACTAAGGTCACAAAAATACTCTCCTAGGTTATCTTCTAGAGGTTCTATAGTTTCAGATTTTACATTTAAGCTTATAATTCATTTTGAGTCAATATTTGCATATAGTGCAAGGTATGAATGACAGCTTAAGTATTTATGTATGTATGTATTTATTTATTTACATACAGACATCCAATGTTCCAAGACTTTTTGTTAAGAGCAATCTAAAATTATTATTTTAGGGATGTCTGGGTGGCTCAGTCGGTTACATGTCCTACTCTTGATTCTGGCTCAGGTCCTGATCTCACTGTCATGGGATTGAGCCCCACGGTGGGCTCTGTGCTGAGCTTGGAGCCTGCTTAGGATTCTCTCCTTCCCTCTTTCTCTGCCCCTCCCCTGCTTCCATGTGTTCTCTCTCTCAAAATAAAATAAATAAATGAAAGAAAAGAATTATTTGAATTCAATCAAGAGCATACTAGTAGCCTTTTAAAATTTTTCATTAAATGGTAGTATCTATTTGCATTATAGAAATTAGAAACCACAGATAAACAAAAAGTAGAAAACAGAAGTTATAATAGGCAGTGGTAAATCGATTTTGCTGTATGTGTTTCCAATATTGTGTTAACATAACAGATAAGCAGCCAGAGAACCAGAGGGCTTAAAAAGCTCTCCTCGGGTAAGTGAGGCTGCTGGGAAGTGATCCTCCGCAGAGGGATTTCAGAGACACACACATCACTTCACATTGCTAGTTCAAGATGTTAATGAACACTAACTAGTTAGAAAAGGAGCTCACGCAGAAAGAATATGTAGAGGAAAAAGAGAAAATGGAGAAGTATAACGTGTGGAACAACCATCTACCTGGTCTCCTGAACTAGAATGCTCACCGTTCACTATCGACCATTAACATGTACCAATTACCAATTTCTGTTAATTTTACATCCTGAACACTTTTGAGGTCTGTCCTTTCTATTAACTGGTGTCTGTTTTATTAAAGGCCCTCATCACCTAGAATATTCTAAGAGTGTCTTCACTGCCCCCTCAGTCTTGACATCCTCCCAAGAAAAGTTGCCAAATAAGATAAAGGAAAATCAGTTATACATTTGAATTTAAGGTAAATAACAATATTTTTAGTATAAGTATATCCCATTCAATATTGGGATCATACTTACACTAAAATATTATTTGTTGTTTACCTGAATTACAAATTTAACTGGCTGTCCTGTATTATTACTTGCTAAATTCTGGCAACTCAGATCCTAACTCTTCTTGCTAGAGAAAGCAGCGTGGTAATAAATAAATGCATAAACAAATGAACACACCCTGATTTGGGGTTAACGGCAATCATGGAAAATAATGCATTTAAGGGAGACCTTGAAGGAGGAGTGGGATTAAATCTGATGAAGGGAGAGTTACCGAAGGCAAAAATAAAAACAGCTCCAAATCAAATTCTTGTTGAATTTTTGTTTTATTGCTTAATAATGGTTCAACTTTTATTTTTGATTAGTCTGCTTTTAATATTTTGCTGCTGGAATACATGTCTTTTCCTAGGCTTTCATTTTATTGGAACCAAACCATTTTTTTTTAAGTCAACAGCAGCAAGGCTGTTTAAATATATTCATCCTATTTGACCATGAGCATCTCAAACACAGCATCTAGGTCAGCTTAAAGTGCTTTTGCCCTCCGAAACAGTCATGTTAGCCTAGACTCCCAGGGTGAAAGTAACTATGGTAGTGTGATCTTAGAGCTTAGCTCTGACTTGGCTATATTTCTATTATTCGTGGCATCCAGCCATGTAGATACATGTATCTGATGGGCAATAAACACTGACCAGCTTTGGTGAAAGAACCATTTGTTCCTTTTTTTTCAATAAGACTTAAGGCTACAATTGAGTGAAACTACGCGGATAAACATAAAAGGACTAACACTTTA
Organism: Hyaena hyaena; assembly: GCF_003009895.1. Lineage (NCBI taxonomy): Eukaryota > Metazoa > Chordata > Mammalia > Carnivora > Hyaenidae > Hyaena > Hyaena hyaena. The sequence goes on from NW_024081734.1 coordinate 542,961, forward strand.
AGGGATAAGTTAGCATAGCACCAACTCATCATTTTTAGTTCTCAGGACTTAATCAAGTATTCAGGCTTTTTCTTCTAACTCCCCTTGGTCATTTGTTTTTAATCATTAATTAGAAGAGAGATCAGATTAAATTTCCAATGGGGATAGGTCCCTGCTGTCTTCCTGGAGTGAAGGTATTCACTTCAAAGCAATTTATTAAGGAAATTGAACCCTTGTTCTGATGAGGGGCAATGCAACCTTCAAAATACCTTTTATATATGTAAACATAAAGCCTTGAATTTTGCTGCTGTAAGCATTTGGCTGTCTAATAATGACCTAGATGTCAACAGTTCCTGCCATTGTTCAAACAGATAAAGAAAATTCTCCATTCTTCATTCAAGCACATATGAAATAAAACAATTAAGATTTCCCCAGATGGTGGTGATCTGTCGTCTTGGGAAACTTCTTTTTTTTCCCCCCTATGCAACTGAGGCTCACCCTGCCATTTTGTTCTAAGTCTAATGTGCCTTAGTTAGACTATGTGTGGAAGAATTTACATATGGATGGATTGCCTCTCTTTTTATATAGCATCCATGTAGCCATGAAGCTCTCAGAAGCTGAAGATAGTATAAGATAGAGACAGACAAAGTGTACCATGATGACATCTTTGAATAATGTAGTTATTCAATCCTGGAGTTTCTCTGCCTTTGAACTTGTTACATGATATGCACAAGCCTGCTATTCTGTGGAGCTAAAAACACCTATTGAATATATAACACCTTCGTTTATATTCCTGTGCACTTATTTTTTGTATTTTTTGTAAGCTTCATGCGTGTTGGATATTTTATGTTAATAAGCCCCTACCCTCTTCCTTTTGTATATCATATACCAAAACAGAAAATAAATAGTTAATATTCTTTTTTTTTTTTTCTTAAAATGTCACTTTGATGTTGGCTATTCCCAATCCCTCCCTTCAGTTGATTGTGAATGGATATAGCTCCCACCTCCCAAGCAAACACAGAAAACTTACACAACATCTAGCGCAGAGAAGGAATGGGCAATGGTATAAGATCGATGTGGTTATCATCTTGAAGCAGTCTAGTATAATAAACTTCCCTCACCATTCCAGATGCCTAACTAAATATGAGTTCATAGTTCTCATAGATTTAGAGAATAGCATGATTTTTTCTTGATAAAATAGAAAATAGCCTTTTTAAGACCACATCAACTTCCTGGGTTAAGGGGTCATTGGTATATGAAGGGAAGGGCAGGGTGATTATAAACCCAATTTTATTTATTTATTTATTTATTTTTTAAATGTTTTATTTATTTCAGAGAGAGAGAGAGCGAGCAAGCAAGCATGAGCAGGGGAGGGTCAGAGAGAGAGGAAGACACAGAATCTAAAGCAGACTCCAGGCTCTGAGCTAGCTGTCAGCACAGAGCCCAACGTGGGGCTCAAACCCACGAACCGTGAGATCATGACCTGAGCCCAAGTCGGAACCTCAACCAACTGAGCCACCCAGGCGCCCCAAACCCAATTTTAAAATCATCCTCTTAAGAATGAAATTAGGGATAACCAGAGAGATAATTTGTGATGATCTCATATACAGTCATAACCTGACACTTAGGGAGGTACCATCAGCTTATAATTTTAACTAAGACTTTTAATCAAGGTAAATGTCTTGGATATGCCTGAAGAAATACTTTATTGATAACAGAGTGAGATGATAGTCTGGCCAGCTTAACGATGATTTACAAAAAGGCAAAAGTAAGCAATATGTCCCTGGCACTACCCAAAGAAGAGATTGTAATGGCCACAAGTGAGTACCAGTCTGGAGGACCATCTAATGACTCGGGACAGTCAGCTGCCTCAGGGTATCACAGTTTTGAAAACATCACTCCTTAGCATGATCCAACTAACTACTCCTGGAGATCCTACATCGAAAACAACTATCAGGTAGAAATTGAGCTGCCCCAAAACACTGATCAGAAGTGGAGAAGATGTGTCGATGAGTAAACAATTACCTTCTTCCTGAGTTGTTTCAGTTCTTATTCTATTTCAATCAACTAATATTCCAGTTTTTACACAAAGGAATCTGGTGGGTTTGTCCCATGTGATTCAGCTCTGTGGGGACCGGTGACTTGTGAGTTTACCAACATTCAAGTCCACACACTTGAAAGGAAAAGAGCCTATAACATAGAAACCATGCTGATGCACTTTCAACTTGTCAGAACTTGTGTATCAATCAAGGCATTGCTCCCTAGATATTTCCTTTCTCAACTAGGGTTCCTCATCTGAATCACAGAACAAAGAAAGTTATTTGAATGACTATTTTCTCAACTTTCCCTAGTGTGGTACATAAATACTATCATTCTAGATGCACTGGAGAGAAGTTCAGTCATCACTGAAGACCCCAGGATGCTAAGATTTAATTCTCCTCTGAACCCCCTGGTTCTATACTTTCAAACTGACATGTGAAGCAATACTTGTTCTCCTGTGATGGGGTCAAGTGATTCTTTTTTTTAATTTTTAATGTTTTTATTTATTTCTGAGAGAGAGAGAGAGAGAGTGAGAAGGGGAGGGTCAGAGAGAGAGGGAGACACAGAATCTGAAGCAGGCTCCAGGCTCTGAGCTAGCTGTCAGCACAGAGCCCAATGCGGGGCTCGAACCCACGAACCCTGAGATCATGACCTGAGCCGAAGTTGGGCACTTAACCAACTGAGCCACCCAGGCACCCCATGGGGTCAAGTGATTCTAGAGAGCTCCTTAAATGGGTTTTTACCATGGAAATGAGCAGCTGGTGGTGTCCAGAGTAAGCCTGATTCTCAGGAGATTCAAAGGTACAAGCACTCAGGCTTGTAATAGTATTAATTATGGTCACAATTGTTAGTAATTACTATCTTCTGTGCACACTCCATGCTTTAGCGAGAAGAAAGAGTTGCCCCAAGAATATCGTTTCTCTCCTACTTTGGTAATAGTAGTGTTAGCTGGAGACATGGCAGTGTACTTAAGGACTACATTTCCCTTCTCTTTCGTCTTGAAGCTAGATGGGGCCATCTCACTAGGGTCTGACCAAGAGGATGAGCAGAAACACCCTATCTTCTTCCATCTCCCTTCCTTTACCCGGAACACAGACTCGTGTTACACATGATTGCTTAAATGACAATGGCTGGCCATGGCAATGAGTCAAGAATGAAGAAGCCTAGGGCCCTGACACAACTGAGACATCACATAAGCTTCTGACCAGCTTCCCAGATTGGCACAAGTGAGGGGACAAAACTTCCATCAAGATTAAGCAATGGGTATAGTGAGGTCCTTTATAACAGCAGCCCTGTTTGCATCTTAACCAACTCACATGTGCTATTCCATTCAACCCTTACAAGGATCTTGTGAAGTTAGTACAAAATATAAATAAAAGTAAAGGTGACACATGCCAGCATGGAAAAAAAATCAGTTACCACATATTTGAAATGTAGAAAGAGGCCTGAAATAAAGGAGTAACACCCAGCCAAAGACCCAAGGGGAACTGTAATATGGAATATACTTTTGAGTCTACTATGCCCCTTCTATTCCCTGCAAAAAGCCAAAGGGCTAGGGGCAGTTGAGGTCTGAGATAGGTCAACAGTCAGGAACTTAGGAAGTTCTGAGATCTGGGTCAGAGTTCCATCCATGATGGGGATGGATCAAGAGGCAGAGACAACGCACTAGGAGGCTCATATCATACTTCTTGCCAAGACAAATTCTTGGCAAAATCCGATGACCTCAGGTCCAAGCGTGTTAACCAGTGAGGTTGCTCACATGTGTGACCAGGGTGAAGGGATTTCCAGTACAGAAAGACCCTGCGTATTTGTTCATGCATAAGATACAGAGACCTAGTTATGAACAAATGCAGAGAAACACCACATGAAGCTACAACTTTTCTTCTGTGTCTTGAAGTCACATTTTCTGTGACTTTAAGTCAGTCTCTGTTCACACCATCTGGTGGGGCGATCCACGATTATTTTGCACCTTCAAGGTCATACACGAGCACAGGCAATAGTCAGACAGAAGCTGCTAGTGGGGCTTTAAAAATAGGATTTGTTTTATTTGTTAAATAAAATATAGGACTGTATATTTTTCAGAGTAAAGTCAAATTGGGAACAACACTGGGATGTTTACTATCCTGTGCAGTTAGAGGCAAAAGGAATGTCCTGAGGACAGGAAGTGAGTGCAGTTAGTCTGGCGTAAGAAGGTCCCCAAATCTTTAGGGTTGGAGGGTTGAGATAGTGGGGGCAGAAGCTCAGAGATGACCTGTCCCTCAGGCTGGGATTGTTTACTGTCCCTAGTAACACAGCAGGCACCAGCCAGAAGCCCGGATTGCACAGAGCAAAGGAGGGTCTCCAGGGAGTGAGGCTGCTGGTGCCGGTACCAGGAGGCAGGATTCTAGAGAACCCCAGAAGTGCTGGAGTGCATGGCATGGAATAAATAACCCCCCTGTGCATCAGCACTCCTGTATCCCTTGGGTAAATTCCTAGCAGTGCTATTGCTGGGTCACAGGGGAGTTCTATTGTTAATTTTTTGAGGAACGTCCACACTGTTTTCTAGAGGGGCTGCCCCAGCTTACATTCCCACCAACAGTGTAGGAGGGTGCCCGTTTCTCCACATCCTCACCAGCATTTAGAGTTTTACTCATTTTAGCCACTCTGACTGGCATGAGGTGGTATCTCAGTGTGGTTTTGATTTGTATTTCCCTGATGAGGAGGGATGCTGAGCATCATTTCATGTGTCTGTTGCACATGGACCCCAATGTTCATAGCAGCACTCTCAACAATAGCCAAAACATGGAAAGAGCCTAAGTGTCCATCAACTGACGAATGGATCAAGAAGATGTGGTTTATCTATACGATGGAATACTACATGGCAATGAGAAACAATGAAATCTGGCCACGTGTAGCAACATGGATGGACCTTGAGGGTGTTATGTTGAGCGAAATAAGTCAGGCAGAGAAGGACAGATACCATATGTTTGCACGTATAGGAGGATTAGGAGGAACCTAACGAAGGACCATGGGGAAGACGAAGGGGAAACATAGTGGGAGAGAGGGAGGGAGGCAAACCATGAGAGACTCTTGAATGCTGAGAATAAACTGAGGGCAGATGGGGTGGGGGGAGCGGGAGGGGGGTGATGGGCATGGAGGAGGGCACTTGTGGGGATGAGCACTGGGTGTTATATGGAAACCAATTTGACAATAAACTATTAAAAGAAATAGGGGCGCCTGGGTGGCTTCGTCGGTTAAGCGTCCGACTTTCGCTTAGGTCATGATCTCGCGATTCGTGGGTTCGTGCCCCGCGTCGGGCTCTGTGCTGACTGCCAGCTCAGAGCCTGGAGCCTGTTTCAGTCTGTGACTCCCTCTCTCTCTGACCCTCCTCTGCTCACGCTGTCTCTCTCTCTCTCTCTCCTAGAAATAAAAATATATATATATATATAAAAAAAAAGAAATAACCCCCCTGTGAATGGATGCTTTGTGTTAGAAAGCTTTAGACATTATACATACTCTATATTCATGCATTTTATTGTAGGACTATAGGAATCTTAATCTCCAACATGTAACATTTGGGTAGATTCCACCTCTGAGATGTACATCCCTCAATTCAGTGAAATCCAATAGGAATTTAGTGAACTCGCTTCTTGGTGGTACTTCCAACACCAAACCGACTCCCTGTGATGGCGGTGTCCTTCTCGGAAAATAAATAAATAAATCTGTTCAGAAACAGATGGATATATTTTTTTAAATTACCTGATGAACGATGACAGCGAAAAGGACCCATCACAGCTACGATTCAAGTGTGGTTAAATCTGTAATAGACACATTTATCCTCTAAAGGCACTGTCAAAATACTTTTAATGTGAATTAAAGTATGTGAATTGGGAGAGGGGGTGCTTTTCTGTTTCTGCTCTTTTCACTGCTGATTTTTATGCCCTCTCCAGAGCTTGGGAAGTGTAAACTGTTTCCTGAGGGCAAAATCTTCATCTGCTCCCCCCACACAAGGCTTTGTTCCTGGAGGCCGGCTCCAGAGCACAGAGCCCCTGGCAGTATTCATCTCAGGTGAAAAGAACATCAGAGTTGTTACTTTGAAAAAGGCACACGCCAGAAAAATGCAGCACAGTATGGCTTTTGCAACAGATCCTGCACCGAGGAAGAATAAATCCAGAACAATTACATTTGGGCCCTACCTTTACACAGGTGCATTACACAGGCGCATTAACATCTAAATCATTCAAATGATGTGAAGAAAAACTAAATGAGTTTGAGCTTTGCCTGCCAGCCTTTTATAGGTAAAATGTTCCGCTAAGGTTTAGGTACCAGTAATACAGGAAATGTTCCACCCACTCTGGCTGGCTCGTGCTTGGTGTAAACTGAAAATGGGTAAGTATTTATCTATTTTAAGAAAACTGTCCAGTTGTGTTTAGGTTTTCCCTCCCTAAGTCCTACGGAGTGAGTCGAGCAATTTCTGAACCTCGATCCTGGGTGCTGGACACTATAAAGAAAGCTCAAATGTCACTTCATGTAAGGCCGGTGCGCTATGTGTAACATAATTGAGTTTCTCATGAAAGTAAGAGAGAAACTGGCAAAGCTCCCGAGACTCACTAGCAATGTCTACATGAAGCAGTCAGAGAGCAGGGGCCATCCTGAAGGGGGCAGAAACCGAAGAAGGAACACAGACGATGCCACTGTATTGGAGGACGCAGGAGTTGAAGACGATCCAGGAGGTGAGCTGAACTTGCTGCTGCCCCTTCTTGAGTCTTCAGGGAATGGCACGTGCCATTCCCGCCCAGAGCCGAATCTGAGGGTATCTGTGCTGCACAGACGGCAGCCCAGTTGGCCAAGAGTTTGTCTCAAGGCTTGGCCTGCCATCAAACAGGTGCCCGGCATTTCGTTCCTCCGTTCCCAAGGGCACCTTCTTATAAAATGAAATTTCATGCTCAGTCAAACTTTAGAAACATATGATTTAAACATATGCCAGTCTCCTTCTCCATATTTGTAGCTTCTCCACTTCCCAGGCCCTTTCTTAAAATAGCTTCTGGTGGAAGCTACGAGGTTTAGTCAAAAAGCGATTTTTTTCCCTCTCTTCTCATCTAATCTATAGAAATCTCTCACAAAACGGGGCGGCCATGAGCAAACCGAATTAATGACATTTTATAATGTGATGTTTTATGCCTGTGACTATGTTCAAAATTACAAAGGAATTTTCTTTTTGGAAACACATAATTTCCTCAAAAAATTCGCCATGACCCGTAACCAATGAACACAGGCTAGTGTGCACCCTGCCAGCCCCACATGAAAAAGTTATGAAGATAGAAGTATCTTGACATGAGATAATGTTCAATTTGAAAGCGCTTTTTTATTCACACAGAGGAAGAATTTATTTCTGTCTGTAAGATGACAAGGATATGAGACATAAGAAACATTACCTAAGGTCAGAGGTACGTGATAATTAAGTCGTGCCGATGGTTTTACTAAAATACAAATACAATGTTCTTTTAAGGAATGCTATTAAGCAAGAAATCAGATACTTATAATGCTTTAGGTATCCTCAGATTCACTTATTAGGGATCCATTAAAACCAAAGGAGTTCATATAAGAGGGCTTTGCAGGAACTCCTAGGGACAGGGGTCACTTTTCACCGAGGCATAACTTCCACCTGCTTAGAGGGGAAGAGTTGGAGAGGGTGCTAAGTCCTTCCTTGACCAATCTGTACCAACTGACATGTGCCAACAAAATATACATTGTCCTTTCTAATATAAACCACCTTGGGGGGGAGGCTTTTGGTGATCAGTGAAGGTCTTGTGACAGTTCCCCAGTCTTCCACGATGAGTGTTTCCTAACTTTGTGAGGTTCTATTTCTCCTCCCAAATTCACCTCATTCTTTTAGACTCAACTGAACCCCCATGTTCTCTATGACAGCCTTCTTGACCACTCCAGCCTACCATAATCTCCAACTTCAGCATTTAATTTTTTTTAATGTTTATTTGTTTCTGAGGGAGAGAGGGAGAGAGAGGCAGACTACAACAGGGGAGAAGCAGAGGGAGAGGGAGACACAGGCTTGAGTTCCAAGCTCTCAGCAGGGAGCTCGATGAGGAGCTCGAGCCCACAAACTATGAGATCATGACCCGAGCTAAAGTTGGACACTTAACTGACTGAGCCCCCCAGGAGCCCCATGCTTTAGCATTTAATTGTTCCCCTGTAATTCCTATACATGTAAGCCCCATCACCTCAATCAAGGCCATTGCAATTAGATGAAAACGAATTTAAACGATAAAATAGTGAGGCACCATGGCTTACAGTTCTCTCTCGTGCATGTTGCAGGAACACAAGATGTATTTCATGGTAACAAGCGAGCCTCTCAGGAAGAATGAAGGCTTGGGGCCTGCAGGGAACACGAGGTGAGGAAAGTCTAAAGAATAACAAGGTGTTGCTCACGACACACACGAACAACTTCGCAATCCAGTCTAGGACGGTATAGTTTTAAACTGCCAAGGCTCAACTTATTCATGGATCATGAAATCTATAAATGGACAGGAAGCAACACGTCGCTGAAATCTTTGTTACGGCTACATACAAATATAGGCTGGATGGTGAGGGAAAATCCATCTCTTGCTCTGGGACAAGGTCAGAGAAGTTTCAGATACACTGATTTAGTTTTTCTTAACATACGTTCCAGGAAAACCAGTTCTGTGAGATCAGATGAGACCAGCGATGAAGGGCTCTGTAGGCAGCGACGTTCAGGAAACACTTGTTTGAACAAAATTAAACAGATGTTTTGAATGCCTGACCTACCAGAGCTTTTAAAATGCTAATATGATTGCAAATGTCCAAGACTGGAAAGTCGCATAAAGCACATTCTGAATTTATTTGACCATGAAACTCTGCAGAGGGGTACGCTGAGGGGCTGGTACCCCCTCATTATACTCTGGAGAGTTGGTCCAGGCCGATACCTCTGATGATGTGTCTGTTTCCTCTACAGAACCCCTCTGACTTCTGCCCACCCTGCACAGCACACCCCATCCTACTCAAGGGATGCTATGTGAGCAACAAAAGAGCTAGGACATCTGCGAGGGGAAAAAAATTGTAAGAAAATACTGGAAAATCTCATTTCATCCTTGTAAGGAAGGAAAAATCCATCCCAGTTCAGCCCCCAGGTCTTGCAATACAGGTTTCTGAGGGGACCGCTTGTTACGTGGCTGCATTACAAAAATGTGTTAGTATATCCAGAAATACTGAGCATCCAAAACTCTAGTGACACCAAATCTAAAGGGATAAAAGGGATAAAATAAGATGAAGTACGTTTCAAGGAGAGGGCATTTACCTCGCTCTGTGTATTGTCCTGAACACTTGTTATTTTTGTTGAACTTCCTTTGTCTTTGATTTCTCCCTCACGAACATTAAATTGGGTTGTCTAAGAAATGATTATATGAGCATTAAAGCAAAGTTACCGGTTATTTACGCATCAGAACTGACTGCAGTAGTAAAAAAGCTAAGTTCAAAATATTAAGCAAAAAAGTAAATTCAAAATATTAAAAATATTTTATTTTCCTTATACTTATAGGCTTTTCTTAGGAGAACACAATGATGTTTATTTTATATTTTATACTGACAGAAACTTGAAGTATTGACTTTTTTCCTTTCGTTGGCAGGTAGTCTGTCACAAATACATAGGCACAGAACCTAAAGAAAGTAACAGTGAAATATACTAATTCACCCCTGCATTTTAGATGGGGCAAGCATTTCCAAAATCTCTTATGCACTTTTCAGCAAATTACTAACAAAATGACCTATACAGTTGTTGTTGCAGAAAAATCACTTTCTCTCAGAGAGATGGATGAAATATAGCATTTGTTTATGTCCTGCTACTGGCTTATCATTCTTTAATACTTCCTCATCTACGCAGATTTTAGACATTGAATGTCTGACATTTTGTTATATCTTTACCTGAATTATAAAAATGATTGAGAAAGAATCACTTAAGTAATCAGATAGGTCAGGGGAAATTAATACTCATTCTGCTCATACAAATCTATTGTATCAGAAGTCCTACCTATTCTCATCAAAGAACTTGAGATTTGTAGTTAAATCCTCATAACTTTCAAGGTAACACCTATCAAGCAGAAAAAAAAAATGGAATTGAACAGCCTAAATGCACTCAAACATTGACTGTAATCTTGATTCTCAGGGAAACTTCCCTTTACCCTAAGGAGCCATTTTCAAAGTCCATCCCATGAGCCATGTTCTGTAGATCTTGAGGTTGGCTTAGTGGTCAGAAATTTGCGATACGAGAAAAATTCAAAGAAAACACAAATTCAATTAAAGAAAGAAGATCTAAAGGTGTTAAGTGATTATGAAACAGCTTTCAGTACGACATGTGGAAGAACATATAAAGCCTACAGAATGCAAGAGACTGAAGAAAATAACAGGACCTTTCACTGACCTTCCTCTGAAACAATTTCACTTCTCTCAGAAAAATAAAAGGGGGCCAGGAGTTGTAGGGGAGGAATAGTGAGTCACAGATATGCCACTTCACCTAGATCTCTTTGTTCTTTTGTTAAGCTAAACTTAAATCTTGATTCTTGAATATTTACAACCTTATATGCCATGTATATTTTTGCCATGGCACTATTATCAAAACAAGTAATATAACAAAACTGATTGGTAATTATAGTTAAAATGAAAAAATAGTAAGTCCTATTCAATAAATTACATCTAACTGTCCCAATGTAAGGCTACTCAGGTAGGCAGAGAATTTTCTATCCTTTTCTCCACAGGAGGAACAGAACTGGATGCAATAAATATGCAGTTTCTCAAGTTTCCAGGTCATGTGGCTCTTTCTGGATGCTTGATTTACCTAAACATTCTATCTCTTTGATGCTGGGAACTCAAGTTGTCTCCATTTCCCAGTCATGAATAACATTTTGTGAACATCCCTATACATCAATCTTTGGCACCAACTCATTTTTTTTTTTTCATAGTAGAGCAGAAAAGATTAAACTATTGGGTTAGCAACTGGGACTTGTTTTAAGCCTTGTGATAAATTTTAATCCGGGTGACCTAGAAAACCTATTTGCAAGCCGTCTGGGGGCTGCATTTGTGTTTCCAGATCTCAGATCACCTTCCCACTCACCTCTTTGATCTATTCTCTCTAGACCTTTCCTCCAAGCCCTGGTCCCACACACCTTTGTAAGCTATGCTCCACCTCTAAGGCACCATCCTCCTACAAGATATGGTGCTGCTTCCAACATTTATACCAGTTGCGGGTTCTGTTTGTTTTACACCTGTGGTTTTCTCAGGCCTGGCTTCCTCCTCCTCACTTAACTTTCTTCCCACCAGGATGACTCACTTCCTCAAGGAGGCCACTAATGCATTCTGTTCATGCTGAATGTGTAGCAAGTACATCTTCTACACTAGAAATACTTTATTTTACAGCCTCTCCAGCTAGAATGTGCACTCCGAGTACACACAAAAACACAATTGGTCTCTTCATCACCGGAACCCACAACATGGCCCAGGACATAAGAGGTCCCCCCCACATGCTTAGGAAATTTAGTTCATACACAGAACATTCAAAGGACATCCAAAGTGGCCTAGATGACATTCTTTTGGAATTATTTTTTAATTTGATAAGGTTAAGACAGAGCACAGAAGATAGATTAAATTAATTTAAAAATGTTCTCCCATAGTTTTTCTAGGTATTTCTGGGACCATCATGCAAAACTAGTTAGATGCCCTGAACCAAGACACAATCAGAAAATTAGGGCTTTTCATTCCCTCCCAACTGCAGCCTATTTCAACTTCTTACTCTCTTTTTTTTTTTTAATGTTTTATTTATTTTTGAGAGCAAGAGAGAAAGACAGCATGAGCAGGGGAATGTCAGACAGAGAGGGAGACACAGAATCCAAAGAGAGGCTCCAGGTTCTGAGCTACCTGTCAGCACAGAGCCAAACATAGGGCTCGAATCCACGAATCGAGATATTGTGACCCGAGCCGAAGTTGGGCGTTTAACTGACTGAGCCACCCAGGTGCCCCTCAACTTCTTACTCTTGACTGGCATGCATTTTGTAGACTTGAGGTTTTAGTGGTCCCTGTATTTTATCCAAAGCTTGTATTATATAATAAAAACATGTATTAATTTTTTAATTTAATATCTGGTTTAATATTAAATGCTTCTGTGATATTTTTTCTGGTGATTTCTTGTTAGATGTCTATTGCTTTTGATTATCTATCAGAAGCCATCTCATGGACCAGATAATAATTGTCAGGACAAAACAGATTTTTCCAATAATTCTTATGTAATTGATTAAACCAGGGTAATATAATGCAAGATTTTGCTAAATAACTAAAATTTGAAAAAGGAATACCATTAGGAAGCTTTCCTATCTGGATGATGGATGTGATCTATCATATAGTTTAAAATAATAAATTCAGTTTTCTGTCTCAATGGTTGGTCTCTTCATTCTCCTCAGGAAACACTGCATGCTGAGTCTCTATCTCCCATCATAGTGGTTCTGCATATTGAAATATGCAGCTCATACCTTTCTCGCCTCATTGAGACACGGTGCTCATCTGGTACAGTGTCCAAGGTCAAAGTTTTAAGTGGGCAAAGTCATTATGACTGTACAAAAGCAGAAAAGAACACAAAACTGCCTGATCTATTTATCACAATTATTTGACTATAAATGAATCATTAAGCATCTAGTGCTTAGTCACATTCAGCACTACTGTAGGTGTTAAAAGGAGAAAAGAGCGCCCGCATTTCAGAAGCTTACCACCTACTTGAGGAAGAGGTGTCCTACTTAAAACAATACATAAAACTGGTTAAAATCACATGAGACTATATGTATGGATAAAATTTGGAATTGCTCAAGTGAGCCCCCTTTGTGTCATGTATATTGATTAATTATGGACATTAAATACCGCCAGGGGCACCCGGGTGGCTCATTCAGTTAAGCATCTGACTTCGGCTGAGGGCATGATCTCCTGGTTTGTGGGTAGGAGCCCCACGTTGGGCTCTGTGCTGACAGCTCTGAGCCTAGAGCCTGCTTCGGATGCTGTGTCTCCCTCTCTCTCGCTGCACCCTACCCCCCGACCCTTGCATTCTCTCAAATAAATAAGCATTAACAAAATTTATAGGGGTCCCTGAGTGGTTCAGTCAGTGAAGTGTGTGATTTTGGCTCAGGTCACAATCTCATGGTTGGTGAGTTTGAACCCCACATTGGGCTCTGTGCTGACAGATCAGAGCCTGGAGCCTGCTTCGGATTCTATATCTCCCTCTCTCTGCCCCTCCCCCACTCACACTCTGTCTCTTTCTTAAAAATAAATTAAACACTAAAAAATTACAAATAGGACCAAAAATTATGCTTAGTATATAAATTATTCAACCGGAGAAAGTACTAAAATATTCTGCATCTATTTTACAAATGGTAACATTTGTAATCTGATGAGCAATTTAGGGGGATTATTTTAGATTTTTTAAAAGATTATTTATTTTTGAGAGAAAGAGACAGAGAGACAGAGGGTGAGTCGGGGAGGGGCAGAGAGAGGGGGAGAAAAAAGGATCTGAAGCAGGCTCTGGGCTCTGAGCTGTCAGCAGAGTCTGATGTGGGACTGGAGCTCATAAACTGTGAGATCATGACGTAAGCTGAAGTCAGAAGCCTAACTGACTAAGCTCCCCAGGCGTCCCTAGGAGAATTTTTAAAAATATCTTCCTTAGGCACCTGTTCTTCCTGATATTGTCCACAGAATCTGGCACAGGTGCCCACCTCCCTCTTCTCTGACTTGGCTTCCGTGGCTTCCTGACGACCTTTCTCACCCGCCCTCTTCTTATACTTTTCATTTTTCCCACTCAGCTCCTAAAAACACAATCTCTGGTCCCAGTTACTTGTCACCAGGACAACTTTGGTCTTCATACTTGTCTCCAAGCAACACATTCTGACTCTTTCCATCTCCAGGCCATAATACACCCCATGGAGTGTTCATGCTAAAGCACCCACAAAACTCTCCTGTTCACGAATAGTCATCAGCTTCCCTCTAGTTACCAAATTAAGGTCAACCTCCATGTTGGTATTCAGGGTCATCTACAGTTCCCTTACCCCTAACCCTTACCCCTAACCCTAACCCCTAACCCCTAACCCCTAACCCTAACCCTAACCCTAGCCCTAAGCCATGTACCTGTGCACTTGTACCTGTTAGCATATCACTCTCCCACACTTACCCTTGGAGCCCATCAGAAGCAGGCTGTGTGCAATAAAAACACCAGTAGTAGAGGTCTAGTAACCCCTACCTATCTTCTCTAATTCTATCTTAAATATTCCTTTCTGTTTCCTAACACTCTGTGCCTACCACATAGATACTCATGCGTGAGCACTGCTTTTTGGAAATGTAATAGCATTAATGCTTATCTTATGGGGCTTTATATTTTTCTTCACATCACCCTTATTTATGCATACGCCCCAATCCACAGATATTAAATTCCTGAAGACAGGTATTTCATCCTATTGCCTCCTTATTCTCTAGATCACTCAGCAGAGTACTTTACACATAGTATTAATAAAACTAATACTTATTGAGTTGACATTTTAATCAAGTTTCTGGATTCTCCCTAGGAACATGACATTTTGAATTAGGAAACTAATTATTAATCATTAATGACAAGATAGAATCTAAGGATGGCTCAGTGACAATATAAATCATCAATCCTTTCGTGGGGTAAATGGATGTCATACGGTTAGGGAAGCTTCTAGACTTGGGACCCAGGTTCCAATGAGAGATATGAAAGATTTCCTAAGATCCATGAATATTTGCATGTCTTATGCTCCATATGGCATTATTTTGTGACAGAAAATATCAACATGAGATCATATGTTCCACAAAGAGTAGTGAAGATGTATTGAGGATTTGGATCCTTTAGAAGGAATCGCATTGTCGTCTATTTGCCATCATCTCTCACAATGCCTAGAATTCCTGCTGCCCGCAGTTACACTATAATTCTTGTACCTTTATGGTCTTACTAACAGGAACCACAGGCATAATGGTATGGCAAATTCGATTTTCACAAAGCAGCTTATTATTATGAGAAAGATATAGCCAGGAAAGTAGCTTTAATTTTCTAAAAACGATCCACTATAAGAGATACCCCCGATGCCCCTAAAAGTTCCCAGATCAGAACATTTTTTATTTGTTTATCCATTTTATTAAGAACTGGTTAAAACACCTGATGTTCTGGCACTTAAAGAATTCTCCTTTAAGGTGCTATTGTCTATCAACCGGGGGTGACAAAAGGACTGAGCAAAGGAAGACGCGTCCCTAAGGAGAAGTCAGTGTCAGGAGCCCCCTCAGTTTATAGGTCATGCATGGCTCTGGACCCACTCAGCTTTGAGAAAGGATGCATAACTCCGAAACCCTCGGGTTCTAAGGAGAAGAAGGAAGGAGAGAAGTCTGGCTAAAATCAGGTACAGCTATACCAGAGCTCACAGGTTTATCTGTGAAGGCCAGTCATGGCCTGGTCATGTGCACACACCCCAGAGGGCTCCCCAGAGAAGAGATTATAGCACTATCCTTTGGAAGGTGTGATGAGGACACTTAGCCAGGAGACTTGGCGTCCAATAGCAATATGTGCTCTGGGAAGGCAGTGCGTGCCGCCTAGCATGAGCAGAGTGTTATCCTTTCAAAGGTAATCGAGAAGCTTTGATGAAGTAGAAGTAAAATTATATTTACAAATGGACTAACTCAGCAAGAATGACTGAAACATAATTTGGAACATATTATCTCCATTAGACATTTCACACACACACACACACACACACACACACACACACTACAAAAACAATTCTTCCTAGATCTTACCAACCTGGGTTAAAGAAACATTCCTCATAGGACTTCAGTGCCTCTGAGATATTATTATTTGCTTATAATCTATCATTTCACAGAATGAGCACTAACTTGAAATTTCTCAAAGTGCCATGTGTGTCTGGGCTTTGAGGACAATTATGCCAATGTCTCTCACTTCCCCTGTAAGTCATTCTCGTTTCCATACAGAAGAGGCAATGAATTTTATGTCTGTGCTAGGGAGAGAAATCATAGGACATTTTACCTATGAATCATGTCTATTTTAAGGAGCTGAATATGACAAACACATTTTCTCTATAAAGAATGCTGTTTGTCATTATTTCTCATTAATCAAATGCAATGTATGAACTGCCAAAAAGCCCTATAGCATTTTCCTAATAATTATGGCTTTTAATTTGTATAATATTATATAACACGCTGCTCCATTTTAGCCAAGTGACATTCTTAAAATCCATAAATACTATGAGGTATGAAAAGAAAGAAAACTTAATATGTATGATGTCTTCCAACCAGAGAAGAACAAAAGAACAGAGAAAAGAGAAAAACAGGTAATCCTTGCTACAGTTGAACAATGAAAAGCAGTCACAGAAATCCAGCTGACTATATGGAAACAGCCAGGAAATCATTCTTTTGAAAAATAGTTTTAAACAGGACAATTACCTAGAAAAGGATTGCACCGTATTGCACTGCCCTGAGCAGCCCCAGAAAGCAGTATGATGCCTCTAGGAAGCAGAGTTCAGCCCAACAGTGCTGTTAGGAGAGAAGGTGGGTGAAGGAGGGGAGCCTGTGCACAGTTACATCCTCTCTGCAGCAATCCACCACCAGTCATGGTGCCCAGCGTGTCTCCTCCCCTGCACCCACAAATGTGAAATTAGGCTCCGTGTGCATGCCGCCCACCCCCTCCCCCCCAGCAGCTACAGGTCTTACGTTCCAATTAAACCAACCCCACTGCCTTGGAAGAATAGCTCTGCTCTGTGAATGACTAACATTTAGGAATGCACACTTGTGAGCCAAAGATGGAAATGAGGGCAGAAATGATTTGTGTCAGAGAGCACTTAAAGAGGAATAAGTTATGTGAGGTTGAGAAAGTTTGTTCGTACAGAAATGGATGAGGCATTTGCTGCGTGGAATAATAGCTGCTGAAATGCTAGGTCAAATCAAGTAGAAATGTAATAGTTGTTATTTTACAATGGCCAAATGGAACTTGCTAATTAGTATTGTTTAAACAAAGTTTTTGAGTGGCCCATCTTTGCACTTTTTATATGTAGACAGAGGATGTTATGCATGGGAATGCCTTAGTCTATGTGATACCCTGGAATTTTGTTATACAATAAAAGAAATCTCAAGAAATGGCTCTGATTGGAATTTAGAAATTGTGTTTATGTTGAAATGTTTATTGCAATAAAGCATAGCAGAAAGGTTTGTGAGTTATGGAACAACATAGAGGCCTATGTGACATCTGAAGTTTTCTATGAAGTTTACCAAGACATTGGAGGAATAGTTCTATTAAAAAATAGTAATGTTATATGCATACAATAGATTATTACTCAATCTTGAGAAAGGAGGAAATTCTCCCTTCTACAACTGCTGGCATGGGTTAATCTTGAGAATATTATTCTTGGTGAATTAAAAAAGTTACAAAAAGACCAATACTGTATGATTATAATTTTATAAGTTATCCAGACTTGTTAAATTTATAGAGACAGGAAGTAGAATGGTACTTGACAGGCTTTGAAGAAAAGGAGAGAATATAGATGTATCACTTAATGGGTATCGAATTTCATATTTGTAAGATAAAAAGTTTTTTTTTTGCAATTAAGAATTTTGATTATGGTGATGGTTGCATAACAACATATCAACAATATAAATGTAGTAACTACTATTAACTATACATTTAAAACTATTAGTAAATTTCATACTGTGCGTATTTTGCCACAATAAAAAATAATTTTACTAAAAAAATAGTAATGTTAATTTTCACACATATAAGAAACTAAGTATTTTCTATGCAGTATACAACTACTGTGGTAATTCCAGATCTTATGTCAAAGATCCTGGAAAATCTACTGAAGGACTGAAGGTATCATGTCAAAAACAAAGTGGTCAAGTATTACTAATGATATCTCTAGGGTGTTTCTCTACAAAAACAGAGCTATTGTGATCTTGAGTCCAGAAATACATCTATGCATATATGGGCATTTGGGGAAATGAACAACTGTGTATCCACCTAGATATCCATACCTATCACCATCATAAAATTAACATGAGCTGGATTTTAAATCTAAATGTAAAGGGCAGATCTATAAAGCTTCTAGAAGAAAACAAAGGAGAATACTTCATGACTTGAATATTATGCAAAGGTTTCTTTGACAGTCTCTGGCAATAACCATAAAAGGGTAATAAATTTAAAATTTAAAACATCTGATGCTCAAAACATGATATTAAGGAAATGATTAACAACCTACAGTCTGTCAGAAAATAGACACAAAACATATATGTGACAAAGTGCTGTCATCTAATATATATACAAATACTCTGCAAGACATATATATATATATACATATATATATATATATAATTTAAAAGTGAGCAACATATAAGAACAGAGACATCACAAAAGAAAAAATATGGATCACCCAGAAATCTAAGAAAAGTCATGGAATTATCAGTCATTGGGTAAATCCCAATGAGCTACCACTGCAAGTCCACCAGAATTAAAGAATATCAAGATCAGAGATTGTAGAGCAATTGGATCTCCTACATTCTATCTGCTGGGAGTGTCAACGGGCACAACCTCTCTGGGAAGACATCTGGCCTTTGTCATAACACTTGACCTTAGCCAAAAGACCAAGAAGCGATTGACCTTTGTTAAAAAAGTGAAACACAAATACTCGTTGGACCAACAATTCCACTGCTAAGTATTTAGTCAAAAGAAATAATATCTGTCCAAAAAGGACTGATATAAAAATGATTTAAAGGAGCTTTATTCATAATGTTCAAAAACTAGAGATAGCCCAGTGCTATCCAGGAGAATAGAATTCTACCAATCAGTAAAAAGGAATAAACTACTAAGACACAAGAGAAAGGAAAAACTTAAAACACATTTTGCTGAGCAAAAAAAGACTTAACCAAGTACACAGGACATGACTCTACATGGAGTTCTAGAATAGGAAAATAATATACGGTAAGTACAAAATCAGAAAAGTTGTCACTTGTGGGTGGAGGTCAGGAATTAGCTGTGAAGGGCCATGGCGGCATGCTGAGAAGATGGTTACCATTTGGTAGATAAATCTGGGTTTGAGCTAAACAGGTGTATGCCTTTGACAAAATTCGCAGCATGTCATTGTATATGAAATATACCTTGAAAAGCTATAAACTATAGACAAATATTAAACTCACCATGATATCCATGACAAAGTATTTAAAGTGTAGCTATGTCTCTAACTCACATTAGAAAATGCACCAAAAATAGAATGGATTCTTGAAATGGATGGAGGTAGATAGGTGGATATTTAGTTAACAATACAGAAATGTAAGTTGCAGAATCTAGTTGGAGTGTAGATGGATGTTCACTGCACAAGTCTTTCAACTTCTGTATATTTGAGGATCTTCAAAATATAACCTTAAAAAAAATCCCCAAGTCCAAGAACTATTGGTCTATGGTACCAAGGCTCAAGTTTCAGTCTTCACTGAACTACCCACCAAAGAAAAATCTTCTCTCTCCGCCTCCTCCTGTTCCCTCCACAGCACAGCCTCCCATGCCCTCATAGGTTTCAAATCCAGCCCCATTTCCTTTTTCTCAAAGGGAAAAGGAACATCCTTGCTTCACTGAAAGCACACTGGGGGCGTGTTACACTTTACACCCGCTATAACAATCATTGTCGCTTCAGAGTTCTGTTGCTTGGGTTCTGTTTGTTCATTCTCCCACTCTATCTCATAACCCTGTTTTTCTATTCAGTTGACTGCAATTAATATTGTTTTAATTGGTCTGCCTTCACCGAAGTAAAATAAAATGTAATGTAACAAACATTAGGGATTTTTATTCTAAACAAAGATATCTGGTCACTATGGCCAAGTTATTACAGTCACCTCTGGCCCTTTAAAACAAGTACTGCATTTAGATTTGCATATTTGAATCTTGAAGGCCCTCAGAAAGCCCTCATACTGGGCATGCAGGGATTTATCATTATTTCCACTCCCCTTGGAATGAATACACACACACACACACACACACACACACACAGAGTTTTTTAATTAATGAAAAACTATGTACATCATTATCCGCACTGTTTATTTCCTTAGAACTCCACTAAAACAGAGCTTTGCTGATGTCTAACTTGCCCTCTGTAATTTACACCACACTGGAAAAGGGTGAGCACCAACATTAACAACGTAAGCCATGTCTATGTTAGCCAGATAGTCTAGAATTCATAGGAAATATAGTCATCTTTGGCTGGAACCATACCCAGAAAAAATTTGTGTGGGAACGTAGGTGTTAAAGTTCTCTCTCTCTTCAAAAGATCGTTTTTGTTTTGTATGATGACCTAGTAAAAGTGTATGCTACTCTCTGGAGCCAGCACACATTTAGAAACTATGTAGTTCCTCTTATTTGAGATCCACTGTATCGTAGATGACAAAGTATATGAGACAGCGAGACTTAGGGGAGGCGATAGGACTCGATCCCTGGTGTGTCTGCAGAATGAGACTAAATGCTGCAGAGGATCATAAGGACTGGCTTTAACTGTACTGAGAGGGAGTGAAATCTAGATCTTCAGAGAGCAAATGTCTATGTCTCAATAGCTTCAATAATTTCAGTGAAAAAGAAAGCACATTTAAAAAAATTTTTTTAATGTTTTATTTATTTCTAGGAGACAGAGAGAGAGAGACTGCGTGAGCAGGGGAGGGTCAGAGAGAGAGGGAGACACAGACTGAAACAGGCTCCAGGCTCTGAGCTGGCAGTCAGCACAGAGCCCGACACGGGGCTCGAACCCACGAACCGCGAGATCATGACCTGAGCCAAAGTCGGACGCTTAACCGACTGAGCCACCCACGCGCCCCAAAAGAGAGCACATTTTAAAGACTGATACTAATGGCAAGTCCAGCAAAGAGAGAAAAGGCTTCCTTGTGAGTTACACCTCTAACACAGAAATATGGACACCCAGTACATCTCTCATATAATTATTCATAGTTTTTTAAAAAGCGATTATGACAACATGCATACATGGATTAGGAAAAATCAGCTGAAGGAGGAAAGGATGTGATGACCCCAAAGAAACCTACATATATTTCTTGGGAAAGAGCAGGAAATGCTATGTGTGTGGATGAACAAGAGAAACAATCTGCTTGTCTAACTGGCAGAAGCGAAAAGGTTACTGCAGCTCTTTAAGTATGGAGAATTAGACCAAGTGTGAAGGGGGATGCTCACAGTGTGAATTGCTAAATATAACCTAGAAACCCTAGCTTCTTGAGTGCTGCAGAGTTCTTTAAGGGAGGCTTCAGAATTTAAAGGAAAAAAATGGTTTAAGGATAATAGAATGGAAGAAGAGAGCAAGAAAGACCATGATGACTATGAAGTAATGATTCTCTCCAGAATAAGGAAGCAGGGCTGAGAACCTAAGTTAATTCCTCCTCAGTGTTTATAGAAGGAGATTAATCAACCCCTACCTTGAACTCTACAATGGGCAAGTTGGAAATGCTTCTTCACAAGTGGTCGATACCAAGATCTCCCTAACTGGACCATCAACTATGCTGAATGTCCATCCATCATTTAGGGCAGAGAGGCAATCACCCAAGGGAGTTGAAAAGATGTGGGGGACAATTGGGGTGTTATTGACCGAAGTTCACAACACTTTCAATGCAATTAGGCACCGTGTGAAAGAATGGGTTGGTGTTCATATTATTCTTATTTACTGAAAAGTTTCATAGAAAGATCTGGGGATTATGGTATAGTGCATCCTTTTTAATAGGGTTGCCAAGTATCTGGTAAAGAAGAACCGCCTGGGATAAAAGCATCGTGGGTGTTCAAAGAAAGGCTAAACCCTCTGACAAGAAGTATAGTTCTTCATGAGTTAAGTGAATAGGGCTCTTCAACCTCTCAATAAAATATCCTTTGAGTACCCAGTATTGGCGGCAGCGTCAACGTGCAAAGGATCTAGCTGTAATAGGAGACAAACTTTGCCACCATGGGCTTTATGTCCTAGGAAGATGACACAGGTCATCTCAGTAAGTTAACAAGTTAATTATAGCTCCTGATAAAAGATACCCACATATAAAGTATAAAAACGTGTTAGGACGTAATTAAAGGAGATGAGTTAAAATAGGTTAACAAAGTAAGTCTCTCTGAGTGAACAACAGTGAAGTTTCTCACAGACTGATGAAATGTGCCCTCTGCTCAGTGATTGGGGGGAGGGTGTATCAGGCAGAAACAGCTTATGTACAGATCCCAGAGGAGAGAATGAGATTTTAAGTTGGAGAAACAAAAAGAGGTTGCTTGTAGTCAGAACATAGTGAGCAAAGAGATACATGGTATATGACTTATTTGTTCTCATATATTTCCAGCACCTACTAAGGGTCCTACAGTGTTTTAGATACTGTGGGTAGAGAAGCAAGCAGTACTGACCATACCCTTGCCCACATGAATCTTGGCCTTCAGTGGAATCTCTGAAGGGACCAGAGAAATAGACAAAGTATATCATGTAGGTTGGGATGTTTCAGCCACATAAGAGTTTGAATTTTTTACTAAGTGATGGCCAAACACATTCTCTGCCCCATACCATATCTGCTAGCATACCTGCTTCTACCACACCTCTTGGACAGATGAAGCTATGCTGTGAAAGTGAAAAGGTCTATGGGACAACACGGAAGAAAAGCTCATATCCAGAGCCACAAGGGATGCTTTGCTGAAAGCCAGGCCCTGGGCTTCACTCCATGGGTTGCAGATTACATACAAACCTCTACTCAGGAGGAGGAGGCGATCTGTCCTTACAGAAGTGCTCATGCTTCAGATATGGACTCACTTTCCTTGCCTACAATGCATCTGCCAGCACCACTACTCAAGAGCATATGGAGTTCCTGATTATCCAAAAAGGGAGCACACGCGCCATTGCATGGAATCGAAAAACTCTTCCTGGTGAAGCAAGTAATGCAATGGGAAGTAGGATCAAAGGTCCCACTGACTTAATACTATGCTGCATCATGTGGAAGCAGCCAACCTAACAGGCTGTTGGAAGCGCCTGTTTAATGCTTAGTTAAGGGACAGAATCTCGTTGACCAGTGACTGACCTATGATGGTGGTGTCTCCAACAACTAGAATAAAAAGGTCTGAGAAACAAGAGGTCAAAATGGAATTGTCCCTCTTACCGTCAATGACTGACTTGCAGAACTGGTGCTTTTCATTCACTCAACTCTTGGTACAGATGATGAAGGACCTGGTTCCTGAGCTGGGGCCCCAGGAACCTGGAGACAGAGTAAGGGCTCAACCGAGCTTGGAGCTATGACTACTCCCTAGTTACTTACAGCCCTTGCTTGCAGTTACATAAGCAGAAAAAGAAACAGGTTACTAAACTGGAAAAAAAAAAAAATGACCAGCCTTGATCATCTTGAGAGGTGACGGTTGCTACTACATAATGTTGTCAAGATAGAGTACATCTGAAACATGGAGATTTTTTGGTGATTTTTTATGGTTATTTATGGTGTTAACAGTAAGCAACTGAAGGTACCATAGCCTGCCAAGGGTTTAGATACCCAGGAATGGAGATCTGGGCCATGCACCAAACAAGAAACCTACCAGTCAGTATTGGCTGAGGGTAAGGGAAACCTAGAATGGGGATGAGGAAGATGGAATTTGATGACTATTAATTATGGTCTCAGGACCAACTGCTGAATCTGGTCCTACCACTTCTCCTTCTCCTTCTCCTTCTTCTTCTTTTTATTATTGCAGTAAGCCACTCCCTTGAAAATAATCTGTCACAAAGTAGTACTTAATGAAGGGCCCAGAGAGAGCTGAGCAACCTAAGGGGTGGACTGTAGCAGATGCCATTTGTGTCCCAGGCCATATCCCTATGCTCTAATTTATCTCAGCTTAGCTGCAGTGGACAGCTCTTGCACATTCCCAGCACCCTGTCTCAAAAGACCCCATGGGGTTTCAGAACTTCCCTGCTTTAGGGCATGCTCCAAAACCACAGCCTGGATGGAAGCATAACTCTATGGTGCCAAAAAGCAATTCTTAACCAATAGGGCATGTTCCAGCTTCTTATCCTTGGGAGGGACATGTCTACAAGGAATTCTCCATGATTCCTCAAATGCCCAGTGAACTGTGCCCCCACTGTCTGCGACACTACAAGGTCAACTACCCATTCTGTATCAGCTTTCCTTAATTCCCTGTCTTACTCTCCCAGCTCCTCACTGTGATTTCCGTATCACCTCATAAATGAATTATTTAAAGACTAAGTCTCAGGCTCTGCTTTTAGGGAAACCCAATAAAAACAGTAAAGTAGTTTAAATAGCATCTATACGTTAAACTGTATTAGGAATGAGGAACCAAATTAATGAGGTAGTCTACAGTGACATGTAAAGAAATTACATAAGGGGCGCCTGGGTGGCTCAGTCGGTTAAGCATCCGAGTTCAGCTCAGGTCCGGATCTCGCGGTTCGTGGGTTCGAGCCCTGTGTCAGGCTCTGTGCTGACAGCTAGCTCAGAGCCTGGAGCCTGTTTCAGATTCTGTATCTCTCTCTCTGTTTCTGACCCTCCCCTGCTTACACTGTCTCTTTCTCTCTCTCAGAAATACATTAAAAACAAACAAAAACAACAAAAAAGAAATTAAATAAAATGTGTATTTAAGATTTAGCATTGTCTACTGATTCAATTTCTTTACTGGTTATGGGTCGGTTCAGATTTTCTATTTCTTCCTGTTGCAGTCTTGGTAGTTTGTATGTTTCTAGGTATTTGTCTATTTCTTCCAGATTGCCCAATTTTTTGGCATATAATTGTTCACGATATTCTCTTATTATTGTTTGTATTTCTGCAGTATTGGTTGTGATCTTTCCTCTTTCATTCATGATTTTATTTATTTGGATCCTTTCCTTTTTCTTTTTGATAACTCTGACTAGGGGTTTATCAACTGTTAATTATTTCAAAGAACCAGCTCCTGGTTTTGTTGATCTGGTCTACTGTTTTGTTTTCATTTTGATACCATTGATTTCTGCTCTAACCTTTATTATTCCCCTTATTCTGCTGGTTTGGGGCCTTATTTGCTGTTCTTTTTCCAGCTCCTTTAGGTATAAGGTTAGGTTGTGTATTTAAGACATTTCTCCCTTCTTTAGGAAGGCATGGATTGCTATATACTTCCCTCTTACACAAGGTGCAAAATTTTGAGAATTTTTTGAAAACTGTATATATGAAATTAAGGGGTTGGAATATCAGATGTAATGAAATCAAGGGGTCTGAGAGTGCTTATGGATTGCTCTCCGAGGAAACATCCCCCCATGAACGTCCTCAAGCAGCAACAACACATGAGAAACTATCAGAGTGTTTCGGACATAGAATTTAAAAAAATTAAACCACTCTCATATGGAGCATTGCCATCTGCAAAACTACTGGTCCCCTGCAAATAGACCTAGAACTAGAGCCTGGATTTGAACTTTGACTCTGACATGTGTTTCTGTTTGACCCTGTGTAATGACTCTGTGCCTGGCCTTTCCTTATTTGAAAATGGAGAATTTTACAAGAGTTTTTTCATTGTAGTAAATGTTATTTGTTTGCTATTATTTATTTTTATTATTGCCTGGCAAACACCAAGCAATATCTAATGGAATTAGCGAGTGATTAGGAATCAAAAATAAAGAAATTAATTTTCATAAAATAATCAGCATCCTGGATAAAGTGAGTTTTGACTCACTTACCAAATCTAAGTACAAAGCGAAGAGGCCATTCCCCCCCAAAAAAACAAGTAAAATTAAGGCAAATAAGATGATGTGGGACACCTGGGTGGATAAGTCAGTTAAGCGTTTGACTTTAGCTCAGGTCATGATCTTGTGGTTTGTGGGTTCAAGCCCCACACCGGGCTCTGTGCTGACAGCTCAGAGCCTGGAGCCTGCTTCAGATTCTGTGTCTCCCTCTCTCTCTTCCCCTCTCCTGTTCTTTCTCTCTTTCTCTCTCTCTCAAAAATAAACATTAAAATTTTTAATGAAAAACAATAAATAAGGTAAAGTACTTCATATAGTGGTAAAGAAATGTATGGGATCCGTTCTTCCTAAGAGGTGACAGAGATTTAAGTAGTGTTTGTGCAAACTTGGGGAAAGGAAGTCAAGGAACCCTACTAAAGGACTGGGATCGATGTTGGCAAGGGTCTTCACGAGGCGATTGTCAGTGAGGCTCCTTGTTGGTTGTGCTCCTTACCTAATGTGATTGTTAAGATCTTGCTATGAGGTACAGAATGTATTTTAAGCAAGAACATTAATAATAGTTCCTCATTTCAGACAGAAGAATCATTAAATAAAAAATTCATTTTTTCGTTCATTTAGATGACATTTGTTGAGACGTGTGCAAAAATGAAAGGATGTCTTTGAAGGCAGAATTGCTTGGAGGTTGGGGCAATCTGTTCTTGCTATTAGTCAAATGCAAGGGCCATTATAGGGAGAAGAAGCACAATTATAATATCAATCAGAGAATAAAATAGTTCAATAGAACCAACAGAATAAAGTTGTGCACCCTTGTAAGACAAATTTCTCTTCCTATCTCTGAGAAAGCATGTATTCTGACCTGAAAAATAGCTGTATAAACTATTAAGTCTGGCTCATAGCAAATAATACTGCTTTTTCATAGGGACTGGCTCAGAGAATGATTAGATGCACTTAAAGTGCAGGCTTCCTACAAAATCCAAGAGGGTGTGCTTTTTTCCTCATTTTTTTTCCCTTCTGTCTTCTGCCCTACCACTACTAACTAGAGGGACTAAATTTGGAACTTGCACTGGCTGTCTAAAATTTACCTATAATTTCACTGCATCATGTATAGAATTTGTCCACGGTTTAAAATTCAAATGGGAATTATGACATTTGCAAGATAAACCCAGGCACTTTATCCATCTAATCTGTTTTAACAAAAAGATCAAAGCAGCATTTAGGGAACAAAATGGGTGACAGAAAAATAGCAGAAGTATGTCAATAGAAGTGATATTTCAAAGATCCAAGAGACTAGGAACTCATATGAACATTATCACTTCATCTCTTTAGATATTACATTATCGCTGTTCCTATTATTACAGATGATATGAATCTTAGCACACTCATTGTACACTGAAAAGCAGAAGAAGGAACCGATGTTTGTGGTCAGAATCCACAATGTAGTGAAAACTAGATGTGCCGGTACCAGGTCAGATAAGAAAGAACTGGAAGCCACC
This sequence comes from Hyaena hyaena, assembly GCF_003009895.1. Classification (NCBI taxonomy): domain Eukaryota; kingdom Metazoa; phylum Chordata; class Mammalia; order Carnivora; family Hyaenidae; genus Hyaena; species Hyaena hyaena. The sequence goes on from NW_024081734.1 coordinate 570,214, forward strand.
AGCCAAAGGATATGTACCTGTGAGCATGCAATATAAAATGGAGCCCAAACAACACCAAATTAAAAAGTTAATTTATGGGGTGCCTGGGTGGCTTAGTTAAGCGTCTGACACTTGGTTTTGGCTCAGGTCATGATCTCACTCACAGTTTTGAGATGGAGCCCTGCATTGGGCTCCACAATGTGCATGGAGTATGCTTAGGCTTCTCCCCCTGCACCTTCTCTCTGCTTCTCCGCTGCTCTGGCTTTTTTTCTCTCTCTCAAATTAAATAAATAAACAGTTTTTTTTTAAGTGTATTTACACCCACTATTCTATTTTTTTGGAAGATCCTTTGGGTCCACATCCCTCTGTGATAGCAAGAGGGGATATGAGGGTACAGACAGCTCAAGTATCAGGAAGATGAGGTTCCTTCATAATGGGTTTGAAGCAGAAAAACTGTTTGTTATATTTCCTCGCTTTGATTCTGTTTTTTATTGGTTTGGTTGGACTTTTCTTGGGGTTTTCTTGCTGTTCTTCTTGTTTTTCTTGCTTGTTCTTCTTGTCTTTGCTGTTTCTGGCTTGCTCCCTGAGGAGTTTGGGATTCTCTCACAGCCTGGAGCCTTCTTCCAGCAAAGCATCTTCCCTTTAATGGTCTTGCTTTTGGGAGTGAGAGTAATGCCCTCAGCGAACTGACTGTACTTGACAATGAGGAAGAGGCGGGGGGCGGGGGGGGGGGGGGTGGTGGTGGTGATTTCTCTTTTCATGACTCTTAGAATACCTAAAATATTATATTTTTCATACTTATGTTTCTCTGATGAGCTTAAGAAACCACACTAGCTGGTGGTTTAAGTTTGGCAAAAAGACACTTTGGGTAGTCAAAAGTAAGATTTTATAAATTTTGGACATTTGTATTCATACATATCCCTTCCCAAAGATTTCTTGTTCTCAAGCTAATAATAAATATTACTAACTTCCACCCATAAAATAATAACAAAGAAACAAATGGATGAATAACTGAATGAATAGAATTTGAATTTTTAAAAATAATATTTTCATGGGGTGCCTGGGTGGCTCAGTTGGTTGAGCGTCCGACTTCAGTCAGGCATGATCTCACAGTTCGTAGGTACAAGCCCTGTGTTGGACTCTGTGATAACAGCTCAGAGTCTGGTACTTGCTTCAGATTCTGTGTCTCTCTCTCTCTTTGCTCTTGCCTCGCTCACTCTCTCTCAAAAATAAAATAAACATTAATTTTTTAAAAAAATATTCCTTCCATTTTATCGATCTGATAATTTAGATTTTGGTAAAACCTTATTTGCCTAGATTCCATAGTATGTGAAATTAAATTACAGATGAAAAAGAACACTGGCTTCACAGTCGGAGAGCTAGGATCAGAGCCCAGTTTTGCTTTTTTTTTCTTCCTTTGGGTAAACTGTCTCACATTTTTATGCCTTGGTTTCCTCATCTGTCTAATGGAACACTTAGACCAATTGACTTCTCAGTTCTCATTTTGTTTCAAGAGCCTGTCACTATAAGTGTTGTAAAGTCACCGTGTCATTTAAGTGTCATTTTACCAACAAGCTCAGGCTACTAGGACTTTATAAAATGATATCAAAAACATTCTGAGTTTTCTTAAAGGCACATATTAATATTTTTAAAAGTCAGCCATTTCTTTGCATGATTAGAAAAGGAGTCCGAAAATACTCAGGCACATCCTGTGCATGCACAATCATTCTCAGATTTCCTTCTGTTTCATTACACTGGGGACAAGGTCTGGGTAATGGGTGTAGCTTCCCTGGATTGAAGGTACATGGTGATATTCTGCAGTAGGAGTCGGATTAATTTAAGTTTGAAATCTCCTCTCTAGACTAAAATTGTCCCTGGACATTAGGTCTTAAGACATCCACCAATTTCAGTGGCTCAGTTGTTACACCTGTATTGCTTCCAAAAATATGACGGAGGTTCTGTGAAAATTCTACTAACTATTCCTTTGAATCTCCCATTTTACATTAGGTAAAAGTTGACTTTTTACATTAAAAGTTTCCAGCGGCTTTGCTGTTATTAGAAGGTCCCCTCGCATCTACAAGGAGATGGGGTGAAATAGCAGTAAAGCATGGGGGTGCATTCTGACACCAGAGAGCCGTTAAACATGATGGGGGAGAAAGCAACTACGCAACAGAATGTCCTCGAGAAGGAAAATGATTTTATCGCATGACTGCCTCGCTCATTACAAAGTGAAATTCACCACCGCACATTGCCGCGTGAGCCTTCATCTTCTGCTGTGCAGGAAAGCAACTCCCCAGGCTTCTGGGAACCGCAGTTACCGTGAATCTATCCCACATTCTGTGTCCACGTTTACCTCTCGCACTCTCGGTCTCCACGTCCTTCGGAGGCAATTGCAAAAGTGAGATGAAAGATTTTGCTTCCTAACCCTTTCATTAGTTATTTATTTGGATCTTCTATGGGGGAGAAGACGGCAGAAAATGTGAGAGGGATTCACACATCAATGTTTTAGGATCCCCTGTATAAATGGTGCCGCTCTGGAAAAGCGTCTTCCCACAGGCACTAATTAAAAAGCCATAAGTGCACTTGGGCAGGAGTTGTCTTCTGTTTCTTTTCCTCTGTATCAGATGTGCTCCTTTCCACTGTAATTTGAACATTATTACTATGCAAACACAAACACAGAAACCAAAAACCAAAAACAACAACAAAACCCAAGAATACAGTAAAGGAAGGCAGAGAATAACATTGACAAACACTTCGGAAAGACATTTATTTTTCATCAGTAAAACCTGCTGCATTCTGGGAAAACGTTAAAGTATCACAGGCCCCACATCTCTGAAATATTAGATAATAGGTTTTATAAGGAGAGACTACCAGAAACTGACAAATTAGTGTGGCTCTACCTCCACAGCCATAATGATGCGTTTTCAGGTGCTGGTCACCATTAAAATTGGAAATGATTTTAGTGACACTACTTCTCCATTTATCATGTGTCTTCAGTTCAAGGACACAAAGAAGGGGAAAAAATACAAATGGCACCCAGGCTTCAGAGTGCTTTAAAATACAATAAACTTGATGTTGATATATGTTCAATGTAGATAAAATTTAGCACAAAGTTCACATTCAACATGGCTAGTAGGGAAGGTTAAAAAAAAAAAAAAAAGACAGTCACAGTAAGGATGTACATAAAAATAACATTATCGATTCATTTATTCAATTAATAAATAATTGAATATCTACTATGAAAGATTCTGTGCTAGAGACCAGAGGGTTCAAGGACGTTTTAAGGATGGTTCCTGTAAGAGTTTGCAATGTTGTGGCATGGAGCACAGACAGTAGATCTGAGTAGATACGATGACCCCTTATTGGTCTGTGGCTGGGAATGTACGGTGCCATGCTCTCCACATCCAAGGACTACATTACCACCACATTGTACACCGTGGATGAGGGAGGAAGAACATGTGGGGGTGTGAAGAATCTGGGAAGAGGTAGATGGAAGAAACAGCCGAAGATTTATCAACCCTAATGCAATTTTCAGAGCAAAATGCCCTACAAGACAAAAGTCCACTATGAAAAAATGTCCCTACTAAACCCAACCTAGACCAGTGGTTCTTGACCAGAGGCTACTATACCGTAAGATTGAAGAGAGTGAGTGTAGAGGTTTGTGCCTGCCTGACTGGTTGAAACCCAGCTCTCCTTACTACTTAACTGATGAAGTGGCCCTGGGTAAGTGCCTTTCTGGGATTGAGACTTCTCATCTGCAAAGCAGGGAAAATAATTATATCCAGAGTGAAGGTTGAAGGAGTACATGAAGAAGGTGGTGTATGCAGTGCTGGGACCATGTCTGATGTTCAGTAAGAGAGCAGCACCTTTTCACTATTTGCCTGCCCTCCACACCTTTGGTGTGAGCTTTCCCGAGTATTCCTAGCTCTACTGCCCCTCATCCCATTACTCTCCAGCCCAGCCCAATGGTTTCCATCATTATCATACCTCACAACGTTGTTATTACTGCTTTACACAATGTTTACTCATTTTATCTATGTGTGTGCTTATTTGTTTTGTGTTTGTCTTCCTCTTAATTTGAGCCCTACGAAGATATTTTGGAGTCTGAAACACAGATGTCCAATAAGTATTTGTTAAACCATTACTACCAATGATGGTGGTGGTGATGATAGTGGTGATGATGATAGCTTGCTGCTGCCTAGCTCTTTCTTTCTGCTAGCTAGTGTTCCATGACTTTTAAATACAGTAGTATTCCTAATTCTTACATCAACTCCAAGAACCCTACTTCATAGGTAGGTACTATTATTTTCCCTACTATATAGATGTGGGCACAGAAGTACAGAGAGGTTAGAAACTTGCCCAAAGTCATATGGTAAGTAACAGATCTGAGTACCAAACCCAGCAGGCTGGCTCTCAAAATCTATTTTCTTAGTCACTAAGTGACCTGGCTCTAAAAGATTCAATGACAGATATGAGCAAGGTGCTGCCTGGGGAGCCAGCAAGCCAGAGGACAGGAATACCCCCTGAGTGACTGAGAGATAGGAGATGAGGCAGAGATTAAGAGCCTAGGAGAACACCCTGTGCTTACAATTTTCCCAGAACCCTAGTGCCTGAAGCTATCTTATCTGTAACGGAAAATAAGTTCTCTGTGTTTTGAATATATACACTGAACGGCTTGTCTATTACCAATGTGAGTCCTATTCCTTCATTTAGTATCCAGGGGGATCCACAGTCCAGACACAGGACACAGCTTGAATGGGTGTGGATTGTGGTTCTTAGGAGGAGTTCAACTCTAGGAAAGTTATTTACTCTCTTTGCCCCTCAGTTTCCTCACCTGCAAAATGGGGATTATAGGTGTGTGGTAAGAAGTAAATGAGGCAATATAGAGAACAGTGTCTGGGACAAATGTAACTCTTATAATTATATATCTGAGTTTTCTGATCCTTTGGTCTAGTTCCTGTTAATTGTGGACTTTACTTTTCAAAAGTAACAGGTTTCCATGCTTGGAGAGTAATCCTTGTCTATAGTTGGAAACAGAACTATTGAAGGGGTAAAAATAAAGAGGGGTTCACAAGAGCAAATGGGTGCTGGGGGCTGCATCCTCATGAAATGTAGTCAGAGCCATGTAAGTGAAGAGTCCAGTCGGCCAGGACTTTGATCCCTAGCACAGCTATCAAGTCCAACCATGGGAATATAAAGCTCAACCATTCCAGGGACTGAGCACAAGCACATCAGAAGAAGACTAGGAACAAGTACAGGACCTAGACTCTGCAGACACCCAGTAATTGACTCGATTGAGCTCATACCTCCACCTTCATAATCACATGGGGTTTGCAGCTCTCTCTCATGATCAAAACAGGACATTGCAGCTCATCCTGCATCATGCCTTCAAGGCCTTTGTCTTGTGATTCTAAGCCCTCTAGATCCCAGGGTCTTAGAAAAGACCTTGTCACCATGTGCACAGGCCTTCCCACAAGCACGTCTCCTAATTTATAACTCCCTTGTTCTGTGCCCTATCACTGTGCAGTGTACATCTCCATCGACCTCTGAATCCAGATTACAACACTTAGCAGACTAATTAAAACCAACCAGTTTTGTCACCATGGTAAATGTTGGATACCTCCCTGTTTTTAATAGTCATTTAAAGTGACAACTCCATAGCCAAAACATGGAAAGAGCCTAAGTGTCCATCAACTGATGAATGGATCAAGAAGATGTGGTTCATCTATACAATGGAATACTACATGGCAATGAGAAAGAATGAAATCTGGCCATGTGTAGCAACATGGATGGACCTTGAGGGTGTTATGCTGAGCGAAATAAGTCAGGCAAAGAAGGACAGCTACCATATGTCTGCACATATAGGAGGATTAGGAGGAACTTAACGGAGGACTGTGGGTGAGAAGGGGAAAAATAGTGGGGGAGAGGGAGAGAGGCAAACCATGAGAAACTCTTGAATGCAGAGAACAAACTGAGGGCTGATGGGGATGGGGGTGAGGGGAGGGGGGAGATGGGCATGGAGGAGGGCACTTGTGGGGATGAGCACAGGTGTTATATGGAAACCAACTTGACAATAAACTATTTAAAAAAAAATAAAGTGACAACTCCATAAAGACTAAAAATCTTCCCTGGTGTTGACCTTTGAATTAGTGGGTCATATGTAGTGGGTCCTTGACATTTTGAGATAGCTACTTGATATTTGTTGAGTTTTTTTTTTTTTTAATAAAAAGACAGTCTGACTAAATTGTTAGGACATGCTTTGAGGAGACTCTGGCCTACAATGCTGTTCTATTGTTACCAGATAAGGTGCACATTGGATGTTCTCACCCCCCCCCCCCCCCCCCCCCCCCCCCCCCCCCCCCCGCTCCATTGTACTAATCAAGAAGGAAAGAAGAAAAGAAGAGGTGATAAGCCCTCTGGGCAAACTGTTGAGTTCACATTCTGGTTCCACCTCTGGCTAGCTGTGACTTTGGGGATGTTAGTCTCCCCCTCTACCCAATGGAAATACAACATTACCTTTAAAGGTTGTTGTGAGGAATATATAAGACAGTGGGTGCTTCACCAAGGTAAATACTCACTTTGTGTGAGTTAGCATTAGCTATTCTCATCATCATTATCAACCTGTGAGATGGAGTCCACTGTATTCAATACTTAGAAATCAATCATGTTTATAGATTTTTGTGTGTCATTTTTCAATGACCACCATATATCCTGCTCTATGCATAATCCTTATAATTTAGAGTAAATGTTATACAGGGAGAAGACAGTGAGAGATAAAATATAAGAAGCAATCACTGGACAGATAAATTACAACTAATTGTTAAGTGCATTTTGCATTCAGTTTAAAGGTAGAAATACCAAAGTTAAATGTTTTTTATTTATTTAATTATTTTTGAGAGAGAGAGAAAGAGAGAGAGAAAGCATGAGCAGGGTAGGGGCAGAGAGAGAGGGAGACACAGAATCTGAAGAACACTCCAGACTCTGAGCTGTAAGCACAGGGGCCCACACAGGGCTCGAACTCATGAACTGTGAGATCATGTCTTAAGCTGAAGTCAGATGCTTAACCAACTGAGCCACCCCGGTGCCCTCAAAGTTATATGATTTAAAATGTCCTTAAGAAAAGTGATGGGCTGCCCAAAGCAATGCTGTACTTTTAAGGAATATGTTCACATGTGGAGAATCTGGATCTTCATATTTACTGATGCAGAGCTGCTCCAATCTCTTCCCATCAGCACAGAGAAAATAACATTTATCCACACACAATAAACAAGAGGCAGCTGCACTGCAAATCCCTGCTTTCCCCTGTTCCCACAAACTCATACACCCATGAGCATCTTACCATTGGGTTTGAGTGTACACACAAATAGGACTGTACACACAAATAGGAGTTTGTTTTTTAAAATCAATAGATTCAATGTTCAATTTCACTTAATCTACACTTTCCTCTTTCCAGATACCTTTACTCTGGAGTTAAAATAAAGTTTTTCCTATAAAACGAAACATGGTAGTATTTTGAAGGTATCAGACTTCTCAGGCAGGCAGGCTTTATCTCATCATTTATCCAGACCATTATCAGTTCTGGCTTTAAATCAGACTTCTAATCAATTCTATATTCTTGTTCAAGGTGTGTTTTTCATTTTTTCCTTCTAGGCAGGTGTTCATTCCCTTGTTCTTTGCTCTTGTTCATTTCACACACAACTAGTCCCATTCATAAGAAACATGTCCTTATCCAATCTGTTGTGTTTTACAAATGAATTTCCAAACAGAAAGTCATTGTGTTTTTCCGAGTTCAGAGATACCAACTGCAGGCACTTGAAACTAAATTGAAGGCTAATCATTTCACTAATATTTTAAATGATCTCAGGTACAGAAACAAACTGTGATATAGTTGGAGAGGTGCTGAGAATTTTTTGGATAACTCAGAAATTATATGGCTTCTTGAGGCATATTTCTCTACCCTGTGAAGCTCTAAGCTCTCTACTGAAGAGACAAGGGAGACTTCAAAGGAAGCTGATTTCAAACTCAATTATTCTTTAGCCTAGGAGTGTATTAATCAGAATTACAGCTACAAGGACCAAGTATCAACTTTGGCTCTTCTACAAGTCATGTAGAAAATCCTCTTGGTACAATGTCAGCCTCCAAGTTAACCTCCAGGCTAGCTATCCCAGAGGCCACAGAGCAGAAAGACTCAGATCAAACTTAAATGATCTAATAATATGGTTTTCAAAATCAATTTAAACAACAGTTTAAGAAGAAAAAGGAAGGAGATAATAAGATCTAATACACTTAGGATGCAAGCAAGATGGCAAGACCATACAGTTTGAATCCTGGAGTACATAATATCCGTATGCCTTGTCTCCCTCTCTCAGCCACATGGGCTATCCTGTGATGGTGTGGTTACAAAGACCAAATGTGACATTTGTTGAGGGGATCCACAGGCAGAAGGTGCCCGGAACCAATGACACACCCTTTCTCTAGCTGCGAAAAACTGGGATAAGATACATCTGACCACAGGCTCGTTAATTAGCCTAATGAGCGACAATAGATCCTATGTTTTCTGGGCAGAGGAAACATGGGTCCACAATGGACATCACCAGTGGGTGACCAAATTTAAATTTCCTGACTATTTTTTTAATGTTTTATTTATTTCTGAGAGAGAGAGAGAGAGAGAGAGACAGTGTGAGCAGGGGAGGGTCAGAGAGAGAGGGAGACACAGACTGAAACAGGCTCCAGGCTCTGAGCTGACAGTCAGCACAGAGCCCGACGCGGGGCTTGAACCCACGAACCGCGAGATCATGACCTGAGCCAAAGTCAGACGCTTAACCGACTGAGCCACCCACGTGCCCCTAGATTTCCTGACTATTAAGTACTGATGTCTATTTAGTGCATCTAAAGATTTAGTGCCTCATACTTTCTGTCTCATACATATATCTAGCATCCAGGTGCCTCGTGAATATTAAGTATCTCCTGGTGCTTCCAGCTTCCATCCCTACCTGTGTTGAACACACACATTCTCTAATTGCTACCTACTTATTGTATGTTCAACACATGCCATGAATTCTGTGTACCAGTTCTTTAAGATACCCTCAAGTATTTTACCTATGTTTTTCAAAATATAAACTTATTTATGTAAAAATTTGAATACCCAGAAAAGCAATCACCTATCACTTGCAGCATAAAATACATTAAAATATCTTGAGACCTCACAGAATCTCTGAGAGGCTGGAGAACAGGGAATACAGAAGACGAGAAAGTAAGAACCAAAGCAAAGGTCATGCTTCTGAAAGACATGGCTACTTTTACCAGAGCCACTGCAAAGGCAAAAACCGTCAACTACCCCATGTGATTGGGTTACTGAAGATCCAAGTTCCAGAAGTGAGGTTCAGTCAAGAGAATCCCAGTTTCATGTCTGCTCCTAGATGTGCCATGACGGAGAGAAGAATCTAGCCCACTGGATTCCACAATGGGAAATGACCAGGGCTTCTGAGGAATACATCAACCAAAGCATTCTCAAAAGAAGTAGTGGATACCAGACAATGATAAATGTCCCAAACAAAGCATTTAACCATTATCTCTATTTAATATCTTACAGAGGTGCATGACTAAAAACCACCTATATGCCAATGAATTGAAATTTATCTCAATTTATATCATATGTACCAATCAACTGAGAAATCTATCAGCCTTCTTAAAAGTAAATGTCCACAGAAGTTTCAATTCCCTACACACACACACACACACACACACACACACACACACACACACATTTTCAAGTCTTTCTAATCCTAGTAAATGGCATAACTACTCAGCCAGGAAAAATAAATAAATTATTAAATAAATAATAAGCTATGCAACTTTAAGATCATGCTTAGATCTCTCTTTCTCTCATATCAAGTCCTTCAAAAATTCCAAATGATGATCTCCAAAGCATATCCTGTACCCAATTCCACCCTGAGATAGAATTCCCATTATTCTCTTTCTCTATATCCTTCTCAATATTTCCTCAAAGCACTTATTGCTGGTAAGTATTATGTATCTTTTGGTTTATTTTCTGTATTTCCCACATAATAATTTAAAAGCCCCTAGAGCAGGTATTTTGTTGGCTTTTTTGTTATGTTTTATATCTCCAGCACCTAGAAAAATGTCTGGCACACAGAAAGCACTTTATGAAATATACTGAATGAATATAAGATACAGTTGTATGATTCTGTTGTAACTATCATAAGACAATGCCTTGGTCATCCTAGATAAAATCTAATCAAACTAAAGAACATCTGTTTCATATTCCATGACTATAGAGAGTACTTCCATGAAGTTCTACTCAATAGATCAGTAAGGCTGGATATCCTGTATATATAGTTCAGCACACAGGTAACATACAATCTACAGAGTCATGACAACTGTGTGTCTAGTGCATAAGGACACCAGCTGGGATAGAATGTGAAGGTGGACTGTCAGGGTGGTGAGCCACTAGTCTCCTGTGCCACACTTATATAAGAGTGAGCTTGGACCCCCAGCTCAGTTTATACCAGGGAAGGAACTGACACGTCTCCAATCATGACTTCTCCAAGGGCTGGGGTCTGACACTCAGTATCACAAAACAGCTGTGCTTCCCTGTCTCCATGAATTTTCCCCAAGAGAGGCTGTTCCAAAACCAAGCTGTGTGTGCTCTCTGCCATTCACCCTTTATTGAGAGGTATCTGTTCAATCTTTAATTTTAGACATAGGTTACAGGTATTATACTATTTTGTAATTAGTTGTAGGAAGGGTCCTCCTGGAACAAGGCAGCTGGAACACCTCTTTGCTACAATTACCTTTCTTTTATTTTATTTTTTTTACATTTATTTTTGAGAGACAAGCAGAACACAAGTGGGGGAGGGGCAGAGAGAGAAGGAGACACAATCCAAAGTAGGCTCCAGGCTCTGCGTGGTCAGCACAGAGCCCGAAGCGGGACCTGAACCACAAATTGCGAGATCATGACCTGAGCCGAAGTAGGATGCTCAACCGACTGAGCCCCCCAGGCTCCTCTACAATTACCTTTCAGTTGAACATCCAACTCTGATCAGAGCTAAGGAGCTGCTAGAGCAAAGAGGGCCAGTGGAGTATGACTAAGCCTTTAAACACTGAAAACGTGCCAATGGAGGGACCAGCAATCATTTTGGAGGGACTTGAAATGGGTAAATCATATCAGAACTCAAGCCAAAGAATAAATGTCCAAAAAGAGCCATTAAAATTATCAGAAACATGAGTTGGTTGAAGTTAGGCTTCCCTTTTCATAAACTAAAAGATGCTGTGAAGTCACTGTGGTCAAAATAGTATGGAGGACCATGCATTTTTATGGGTGTTACCAAATAAGAGACAGCCTATAAATCAACCTTACAGTATATGGGACTCCACTGTGACCATGATAATAGTTCAGTACCTTGGTGGACATGAGTATTTAACAAAAGGTAGTATCACAGAGGCCATCCTCTCAAAAGAAATAAATTTGGACTCCTTTGTGCACGACGTGCAAAGGTAAATTTCACACCAACTAAAAGTGTTAAATGTACTAACTTAGGAGGAAAATAGGAGATGTACATAAAATCTACAGGTTGAGGAGAACGTGATGACCAAAACTAAAAAAATAGAAATATGTGACTACATGAATAATGTTTACATGAGTCGGACAAAGACACCGTAAATGAAAATAGTGGACAACTGAAACTGATAAATTAGAAAACATACATGCAACTTGTATATTGGATACAAGCCTACTGCCAGATATATTTACATGCCATATACATATATACATATATATGATTTACAATGTGAGTTTGAAAACTTATTTAATATGACACAGTGGAACATATTTAAATGCTTAACAGACAGATAAAATGAATATAAATAATACGAATATTTCACTTAGGCTGATCAGACTAGAAATATAAATAATAATATTTTTTTGTGGGAAATATATATTCTCAAATATTTACAGCAAAATGTGAATTATTACAGCTTTTATAGAATAAAAACATAATTTTGCAACCTTTATTAAAGTTAAGAATACACATGCCATTCAAATCTATTGCTTTGAAATCAACCCTATAAAAATACCAGAACTTCAGGATATAAGTATAAGGATATATTATCAAACACAGACACACACACACACACACACACACACACACACACACACACACATCCACACATATCCCTACTAATCAGATCCTTGATTATAGTCATATATACACAAAAAATCTCAAAGTGAAATGTGCACCATCAACAGATTGGCAAGGAAATGTTTAAATAACACCCCTTGGGGTGCCTGGGTGGCTTAGTCTGTTAAGTGTCTCACTTCATCTCAGATCATGATTTCATAGTTCGTGAGTTCAAGCTCCAAGTCCAGTTCTGTGCTGACAGCTCAGAGCCTGGAGCCTGCTTCAGATTCTGTGTCTCTCTCTCTCTCTGCCCCTTCCCCATTCGTTCTCTCTCTCTCTACCTCCCTCTCTCTCTAAAAAATAAATGAACATTAAGGGGCGCCTGGGTCGGTTAAGTGTCCGACTTCAGCTCGGGTCATGATCTCACCACCCGTGGGTTCGAGCCCCGCATCGGGCTCTGTGCTGACACCTCAGAGCCTGGAGCCTGCTTCGGATTCTGTGTCTCCCTCTCTCTCTGCCCTTCTCCCACTTGCACTCTTTCTCTCTCTCAAAAATGAGTAAATATTTAAAAATTTTTAATTTAAAAAATTTAAAAAAGAAACATTAAAAAAGAAAAAACCTTATAGCAGAGTATAGAATATAGAATATTATTCAACCATAAAAAATAAGAACATAAAACTATAAAAATTAACTTTGAAAGAACTGTGATAAATTATTGCTAAGTGGGAAAAATATTATAAAAAAAAACCAATCTATTCCTGAGTGTATGAACAGATCCCAAAGATACCAGCCAGGATGGTCACTCAAATGTTCACTGTTGTCATATTAGTGTGGTCTGCCTCTTACCTTTCATCCCCTTCAAGTAACATCTAATGAGAGTGTATTACTTACACGGTGAAAATTATAAAGCTACTTTCATTATTAAAAGTGGTGTGACTATATCTTTTTTTCTCACTTAAACATATACTTCCAAAATAACTTACTGCTTCCATTAGCTGCTCGTCAAAGAACAAGAAAAATTATCTCATGCCCATCATTTAAAAGAACTTTGATATAATTAAACAAAACTGAAAGCAAGTCGCATTCTTTGTGCCTTCCAACCACTAAGAATACAACAAAGACAGGGTTTGGCTGTACATTTAATAAAGAAAACAAATTGAAGGCGAGTGCTTTGTGCAGGGACATCTGAATCTCAGTGGCAGCTGCCAAATTAAAAAAAATAGATAAATAAAATGCTCTAGATCAAGCAGCGGCGGCGGCCCTCTGAACCAGGCCGCTCCACAGGCCCAGAGCCGCCGTCCGAGCTGCAAGTGCCCAGGGTGTCCTTCATTTCACTTTGAATGTGACGGGGCCTCTTGAACGAGAGCACTAGGTGGCATGCTTGCCAAGCGCTGCAATGCCATTAAGCACCAGGAAGGAATGCCATTACGATTCTATTTGGAGATCATATTTCCCCCTCAAGCCTAAGGAGGCATTCTCGAACACAGAAGGGTTCTGAGTCTCTTTAACAAGAAGATCAAAAATTCTGTGGGGCTAGTGAGCGGGATGGACTCAGAAATAGGATAACTATATAGCACAGATGCCAGGAAAGAACGCATAAGTCTCCTCACAGGTCATCTGAAGAGTGTTCATTGTGAATTCTCAAACCCTTGCCACAGAGAGGAAATTTCATAAAATTAATTCTATATCGGATAAACCAATGTTAGCAGACCAGTCTCTCCTGGCATGGTTGATTGTGTGCAAAGGAATATCACCGGCCTACCTCTGAAAATAACTGCCCTTGTGAACCTGGGCTTGCCCGGAAATCTTAGACCTGATTCTGGAAACCTCCCTGAGTCAATCAGGCCAATTTTCTGGTCAGCCTCCAGCCGTGGCCGACAGCTCCTGCGGGCTAAGCAGGTGCCGAGGAGTGCCCTCGATGAAGTCGGAGGTATCGAAGATCCCTCAAGTTCTATTATAAACCTACTCACTTAAAAACTGCAGTGACCATTTATAATGAGTAGAATAGTGTCACGTTCTGCCAAACTATTTCATGCAGATACGGCTGCCTGTTCAAAATGACCCACATAATCCTTCAGTAATTTGTTGCATGAGAGAAGACATGACTAATCAGTCGGGCTTCTTTACCTAGTCAGAGGCTGAGGCTCTGACTCATAAGAAGCAGTTCATCTGGGAGTCTGGCTTCACGAAGATGCATAATCTCTTCCTCTTTGGTCTTTTATTCTTTTTAAAAATATTTTTATGTATTTTTGAGAGAGAGACAGACAGACAGACAGTGTGGGCAGGAGAGGGACTGAGAGAGGTAGACATAGAATTTGAAGCAGGCTCCAGGCTCTGAACTGACAGCACAGAGCCCTACGCGGGGCTTGAACTCATGAACCATGAGATCATGACGTGCGCCGAAGCTGGACTTCACCAACTGAGCCACCCAGGCCCCCCTCTTCCTCTTTGGTCTTAAGCTCATTTTGAAAACTGGGGCCTTCAGTTCAGGGGTGCCTGAACGGATGCCATATATTCCCTATCGAGCCTGTTTTCCATTGGCCAGACCTCTTAGCAACCCAGGCCAATGGATTTTTATCTTTAGTCTTTAGCTTAAACTATACCCTATCCACCTCAGGAGACCCCGACACACCCACCATATATATCTGTGCCATGACACATGGGGCCCCAGTTTCTACCTGTCTTTGGATGCCACGGGTAGGGCTGGTGGCTCTCCTGACCTACAGCTGCTGCATTTCCTTGAACTCCAGCCCAAAGGTCATCCCCTCCGTCACACTATATAAAAGTGTTCCTGTCAGACAAAAACAATCTCAGTGATCAAAGTCAGAATAGTGTATCTTAGGGGGTGTGGTAATTTGGTAGGAGGGGGCACAAGGGAACTTTCTGGAAAATATCTAAAACTCCATCTAGATGGGAATTGTACAAGTGTATAAGTAAAAATGTCATCAAGCTGTACACTGAAGATTTATGCCTCTTACTCTATGTAAATAGCAACCAAGGGAAGTATCATATGCCAAAGTCGATCATTATTCGCCCATCTGGCTCATCTCTAGGGTGGCTATTGACTCAATTTACTCATTTGAGGTGTGTGTAGAGGGGAGAGCTCATTCTCCTTCAGAGTTCTTGAACACTGTAAATGATGTCAAAGTAGTAAATGGATAAATCCCCCAACTAGTGGGACTGAGGGATTTGCATTCATTTCGTGTTCCCCTCCCTTTGCTTTGGCAGGATAATTTCAATAGGGAGACAGTTCTTTTTGTCATATTACTGTGTGTGTGTGTGTGTGTGTGTGTGTGTGTGTGTGTGTTTAGCAAAGCCTATTTCCTAGAAATGTATATTGGGGGTCACAGCTGGAAGCCTTTGTGCTACATGTGAAATTCATTGCAGAGGCATCTTTGAAATGATGCTTCTCTATTGTGATTCTCTGTGAATTTGGAGCTACACTGAAAAAGTAACAAGAAGAAAAAGATTGTTACTATGATCAGCATGTTCTGCCAAAATAAATATTTTCACTTTGTTGAAAGGCTATCAGAAGTCTTGAAAACTATAAACATCTAGTCCCTTATACCAGGAACTTTGTTGAAATCTTGCCAAATAGAATGATCAGCCCCAAAATAGGCCTATGAAGAAAAGCTGTGTACTACAACAATCCGGCAGTCCGAAATGAATGTTCTGGCCTCCTTTTTCTTCTTTTCTTCTTCCCCCCATTGGCCGGATGGTTTGTGGTCTTCTTCATTTATTCTGATCAACTCAGGTTTCAGACATTCATAGCAAGAAACTAACTCAACCAACATATTTATAACCCAACTAACTTTATGGTAGCTTTATGGGGTACAAAAGCAAGTGAATTATGCAACTAAAGATGCTAGACTCCTTTCCTCTCCCATATTGCAATGAGTCAATTCATTAATTCATCCCACATACATGAAATGCATAGGGAGTGCACACTGGCCTTAACAAAAGCAGAGGAGGCTAGGGGCGCCTGGGTGGCTCAGTCAGCTGGTTGAGTCTGACTTCGGCTCAGGTCATGATCTTGTGCTTCATGGGTTTGAGCCCCGTGTCAGGCTCTGTGTTGACAGCTCAGAGCCTGAAGCCTGCTTCAGATTCTGTGTCTCCCTCTCTCTCTGCCCCTCCCCATTCACTATCTGTCTCTCTCTCAAAAACAAATAAACATTAATTAAAAAAAAAAAAAGCAGAGGAGGCAGAGAACAATGACGACATTACGTAACTTGGTAAATTGAAAGTAAACTAATTCTAGCTTATACTGGATAGGTCTTGTTCTCAGATGAAAATATAAATTTTTAACAAATGAATCCCTTCAACCATCTGGAAGTGTGTTTATTTATTTAGACTCTGATTCAAGCAAAAGTATGAGACAGCCTATAACATACACCTAAGTGAAGCTCTCTACGGGGGTGGGAAGCTGACTGAGGGACAGAGAAGAAGAACATTTCTGCTAAGAGCTGGTGGTGATATTTCTGTCCCAGGTCAGGTCGCCAAGTTTTATATGTGTGCTGGGGGAGGGGGCTCATTTGTGTCTGAGCCTTCAAGCAAACAGAGCAGGGGGAAAATGAGATTAGCTACCAAAAACACAAAAACAGTTTGCTTCCTGTATTGCTATTTCTGATACTGAAACTAAAGAATAATTCTCATAAATCCTAACAAGTAGATGTTTCATCGTGAGTGGAACAAGAGCCTCAGGTGAGTTGGTGAGTATAATGGTCATGTCATCTATGAATCATGCATGGGCTCTACCATAGCAATTTGTTTTCACATATAACAGGTTGTAAGTGTTTCTTAAATTGGATAGAGCAAGAGAAATTAAGCAGAAAATGGAAAAAAGAAGGAAAAAGAAGAAAAATAATGCAATAGAGGGTCAAGCTTGGACCAATGTGGACACTATGTTGTGAATGAATCACAGAATCCAATGTGGTACACCTGAGAGACAAAATACTTATGCTAATGCTACTACTACTACTACTACTACTACTACTACTAAATCTAATAGGAACATGGGAAGAGGAGGGGAGGAAACTAAGAATCACCAATCGATCAGTAAGTACCAGGCCCAGAGCAAACTGCCTCATGTGTATTTTAGTGCTAATTCCAGCATTATTTGGCAACCTCCAACTATCCCTGCCCAGAGGAGAGGCATAGAGAAATGAGACATAGAAAAGAAGCTAAAACAATGTAGCAAAAGGCCTTCAATTTAAAGGTGAGAAAAGAGGCTCAAAAAGGTTAAGGGTCTTGCCAAAGATCACCCATCTAGGGAAAGG